>NC_069507.1:201546556-201701556 GCF_027579735.1 Bombina bombina | reverse complement strand
TTTATCTGGTCTTATGTTTATCTCCATGATTCTGGCCAGTTTCAACCTAATATAAATAAACTCCTGCACTGATCTAAGTATTCACTGTTTAGCATGCAGCTGGCTAAGAAAACATCCTGTCCCTATGAGGGAAGCAGAAAGGTGTATGAGATGTAAATTACAAGAAAGAAATGCAAAATTAATAATAAAATTGCATTCCATTTTTCCCTATTGTGCTTTATTAAAATTTTTATTTCATTACATAAAAATGTTTACTATATCATCATACAAACTTTGAATAATTAGTTAAAATGCAGCAACATTTGACACTTTGATGCTATCTATTTCTTTATTCATATACTATCAAAACTGTCATTTTAAAATTAAACGTTTGGATTAGTGGTAGCATCAAGAGAGGATTTTTATTTAGGCATCTGCCTAGGGATACCTTTTCTCAGAATTACACTTTCCTGTGTGGTCAAAAAAATTATACTTTTTAATAAACTCCCTATTATCTTGCTGGAACTAAATGGGAGCAAAGAAAAACAATATTTTGTATATAGTCTACATTAAGACCATTATCAACTTGAGCTTGTTGTATATGGCTGTTAATGGACTCTGCGTTTTGGCTCACTCTCCTATGCTTAAAGAGAAAGAATGCCCTTTACAACTAGCATTACCAAATATGAAACATATTAACATGTTAAGTAAATATATTTAAAAAAATATATGATATTTAAGAATCATGTTGATACTTTTAATTAATACATAAAAGTACCTATAAATAATCCTGAAATATTACTATTAAAGGTAAAAAGAATACACAATTATATAAAAAAGATATTGTTTAAACTATGAATAAAACATGAGTCTGACATAGATTCAAATTAAATAGCTTGTTAAATATTTTGAAATATATTTTTGTCCCTACTGTGGCTTAGCTGGTTAGAGGGGAAATTGGCATGTGCAAAATATGTTTTTTCATACCTAGGGTAAGCAACATACACTGAGACTAAATGTTTCTGGAAAAACGACCAAAATGCTGAGCGTTAAATGAAAATAGGTGTTGGGTTACGACACCTGACAAAATATTTGTGCTCTTATAAAAAGGAATGAGGAAGTACTTAAATCTAGTGAAAACAGAAGCTGATATAATTTTACACCAGTAGAATTGGTTAACACTTTGTGACCAACAATGTAAACTCTATCTCAGACTTTCCTAGGTAAAAATTATCTTGCAGTGTTAGTAAGGGGTAGAAAATGTTGCCAAAGCATGTTTAGTTTTTTTTTTTTGGCAAATAGGAGGTTAAAAAAAAGTCCAGTCTAGAAAACCTAGTGTTTTAGCGATGTCATTTCCAAGCTGGAGATATCAGCTCAAATAAATATTTTTTTATGAACATTTAGATAAATCAGGTTACGGTATTTGAAAATATAGGTAGTTTAATTGATTTTTTAATGGCATGTCTACTTAGAGCCAGGTTACAAGTGGAGCGCTATTTAGCGCTTTTGTTAGAGTGCTATTTGCTCTAGAAGTAAACTTTTTGCGCACGTTGGGTTGTGCTGGTGTTACGAGCCGAAAGTAAAAAGTTATTCTTGCGCTAATCTAACCTATTCTTCTATAGAAGTCAATGGAGCTAAAACAGTGGGAAAAAAGCCTAAAATCCAACTCACAAGCAAACCCAATCACATGTGCTAATCAGACATGCAAACTTTTTATTTCCAATTCATCAAGATTTACTTGTAACACGTGTGCTACTTGACGCTCACAAAAAGCTTACTTCTAGCAGAGTTAACTGCTGGAGTGTTTTTTTACAAATAGCTCCTTTAGGGTTGTTTTATCAGTCACCTATACTGAAAATGTATATACTGTAGTATTGACAATAGAAAGCTATGCAAACAAGAAGCAGAATAAATCAACCTCCCACTGGAATGAAAGAGAGAGCATTCTTGAATACAGTGCTTAACTGTCCACTTTTCATTTAAATTAAAACATGTGAAATAAAAAATATTCTAAAATAGCTTATAATTGTACAATTTGTGTAGAATAATAGAAAATATCTGAGCTATTGCACAAAATTCTACAAAGGAAATATCCATTACTAGATTTTATATAGCCTACAGATGGATATATTATGAATAAGGACCAAAATCAAATATAAGGTGTCAAAAAGTCATCTTAAAGGGACATGAAACCCCAACATTTTCTTTCACGGTTTAGGTAGAACCTACAATTTTTAACTACTTACCAGTTTACTTATATTATCAAATTATTTTCATTCTCTTGGTATTATTGCTGAAGGAGCAGCAATGCACTACTGGTTCCAACTGAACACATGCGTGAGCCAATGACAATGGGTATTTATACAGGGAGTGCAGAATTATTAGGCAAATGAGTATTTTGACCACATCATCCTCTTTATGCATGTTGTCTTACTCCAAGCTGTATAGGCTTGAAAGCCTACTACCATTAAGCATATTAGGTGATGTGCATCTCTGTAATGAGAAGGGGTGTGGTCTAATGACATCAACACCCTATATCAGGTGTGCATAATTATTAGGCAACTTCCTTTTCCTTTGGCAAAATGGGTCAAAAGAAGGACTTGACAGGCTCAGAAAGTCAAAAATTGTGAGATATCTTGCAGAGGGATGCAGCACTCTTAAAATTGCAAAGCTTCTGAAGCGTGATCATCGAACAATCAAGCGTTTAATTCAAAATAGTCAACAGGGTCGCAAGAAGCGTGTGGAAAAACCAAGGCGCAAAATAACTGCCATGAACTGAGAAAAGTCAAGCGTGCAGCTGCCAAGATGCCACTTGCCACCAGTTTGGCCATATTTCAGAGCTGCAACATCACTGGAGTGCCCAAAAGCACAAGGTGTGCAATACTCAGAGACATGGCCAAGGTAAGAAAGGCTGAAAGACGACCACACTGAACAAGACACACAAGCTGAAACGTCAAGACTGGGCCAAGAAATATCTCAAGACTGATTTTTCTAAGGTTTTATGGACTGATGAAATGAGAGTGAGTCTTGATGGGCCAGATGGATGGGCCCGTGGCTGGATTGGTAAAGGGCAGAGAGGTCCAGTCCGACTCAGATGCCAGCAAGGTGGAGGTGGAGTACTGGTTTGGCTGGTATCATCAAAGATGAGCTTGTGGGGCCTTTTCGGGTTGGGATGGAGTCAAGCTCAACTCCCAGTTCTACTGCCAGTTTCTGGAAGACACCTTCTTCAAGCAGTGGTACAGGAAGAAGTCTGCATCCTTCAAGAAAAAACATGATTTTCATGCAGGACAATGCTCCATCACACGCGTCCAAGTACTCCACAGCGTGGCTGGCAAGAAAGGGTATAAAAGAAGAAAATAAAATGACATGGCCTCCTTGTTCACCTGATCTGAACCCCATTGAGAACCTGTGGTCCATCATCAAATGTGAGATTTACAAGGAGGAAAACAGTACAACCTCTCTGAACAGTGTCTGGGAGGCTGTGGTTGCTGCTGCACGCAATGTTGATGGTGAACAGATCAAAACACTGACAGAATCCATGGATGGCAGGATTTTGAGTGTCCTTGCAAAGAAAGGTGGCTATATTGGTCACTGATTTGTTTTTGTTTTGTTTTTGAATGTCAGAAATGTATATTTGTGAATGTTGAGATGTTATATTGGTTTCAGTGGTAAAAATAAATAATTGAAATGGGTATATATTTGTTTTTTGTTAAGTTGCCTAATAATTATGCACAGTAATAGTCACCTGCACACACAGATATCCCCCTAAAATAGCTATAACTAAAAACAAACTAAAAACTACTTCCAAAACTATTCAGCTTTGATATTAATGAGTTTTTTGGGTTCATTTAGAACATGGTTGTTGTTCAATAATAAAATTAATCCTCAAAAATACAACTTGCCTAATAATTCTGCACTCCCTGTATGCAGCCACCAATCAGCAGCTAGAACCTAGGGTATTTTCTGCTCCTGAGCTTACCTAGATAAACCTTTCAGCAAAGGATAACAAGAGAAGGAAGCAAATTAAATAATAGAAGTAAATTGGAAAGTTGTTTAAAATTGTATGCTCCGTCTAAATCACGAATGTCTAATTATGACTTTTAAACTACTTGTGCTAGAGGTTTGATTTTGTTATGTTATATGAAGATTTCAAAATATTCTACAATCTGCATATTATAAACAATCACAACATATGTACAGCACTCATCTCTCATGCAATGAATAAAAGTGCAGATGTGCATACAATCTTTCTGTTTTGTCTGGTTAATTTGTTTGGTCAGCTACTTTTTTGTTGTTGTCATTTAAAGTTCTATTCCAACATCAATCAAACTTTGGTGTGTATATACTGGGTGTTAGGTCAGCAGAAATTCTTCCTAAAAAGCTTAATAGGCATCTTTATTTTCTACATCCAATGAATAAACACTTATAAGCATAAATACAAAGGGGCTGAAATATCAAGCTCCGAATGCAGCTTGATGCCCCTGTTTCTGCACGAGCCTTCAGGCTCGCTGAAACAGCAGTTATGAAGCAGCGGTCTCAAGACCGTTGCTTCATAACTGGTCCGTTGCCTCTGAGGATGCAGTGTGCAATCCGCCCAATCATAAACGATAGGGCTGATTGACACCTCCTGCTAGCGGCTGATTGACCGCGAATCTGCAGGGAGCGGCATTGCACAAGCAGTTCTGGTGAACTTCCTGTGCAATGTTAAATGCTGACAGTGTATACTGTCAACATTCAGAGATGTCTGACGGGCATGATACGCTACAGCGTATCATGTCAGACAGACATTGATAAATTGGCCCATAGTGTACTCATGCATGTTCTCAGATACACAAAAGCAAGCAAAATATAAGCAGCCAATGGGAAGGTGGAACATCATGAAAAGTTGATACAATGTTGTCTAATTTATAAGGATAAATTAATAATTTTAGCTGCATTGTTTGATGTACATGAAATATTACAGCCAGGCAGATCCCATGGGGTATGTTTGCTATATCTCAAATACATTCCAAATACACACAAAGATGAGGATGATAATACTGAACAATGTGCAGATGGCCAGATGAACTGCCTCCTACCCCCACCCTTTGCATTTATTGCCACTTAGTATTTAGGGAAATAATGAGAATTAGCCAAAGGTTCATCCTTATTATATATGTCACCAGGCATTAGCTGTGCACAGTGTCATCATCATTTATGTGTGTTATGAGAAGGCAGAGGCACTTCTACAAGGTTTTTGCTATGGGAGAGAGGGGCTTTTACACAAATGTACCCAGCTCAAAAGAGTAAGTGCTCTGCGATCAAGAGCTACACTTTAACAATCATCTGCATGGTGAAAAAACAGCTGCATCAGTGCTGAGTTCAGCCTTTGCTTCCATAAATTGAGAAAACAGATAAAATCTCCCATGAAAGCCACAGGACTATGATCCTGATTGGAAGCTTAAAGTCCCTTTACAATGGGATGTGGCTACTTAGGAAGTTTTGAGGTGAAATCACTTTTTTCGATAGACCTGTTCAGGTGATATGTTCTAGTAAGCTTTTTGCAGACATGCTGAATCATTTACAAGTGATTCAACATTTGGGTATCATGTCCCTTTAATTTATCAAAGTTGTCGATTTACAAAATATCAAATAACAATTTCTGATGTTTGATAGTCCTAAAATGTTCCCTAATCTTGTCTTGGCTAGCAATAATGATATTGCTCAGAGTAACACAGTTTACATGCAGAGAGTGTGCCAAACTGGATTTTGCTAGGTATTTTTCTCTGTTAGCGGATTTATGGCAAAAAATAACAACACAAGTAAACTGCAGAGGGACCGTAAACTCAAAAGTAGTTAACAGGCAAGGATGCACCATAGGCCAATTCTGACACAAACGTTGGCATGAAGTGTTGGTATCATTACTAAATTATTGTCAACATTTCCCAAAAATAAGATAATGCTTTGTAATTGCTATTAACAATTACTTGACGTAGCTGCTTCAGCAATATTTCAATAGAGAAGATATATTTGCTAATTTATTAATTTTAAATGAGCTATCTAAGTCAGTATGACAGGGGCTCTCTCTGTGATTTTATTTTGTTTAAAAAATACTGTACAATTTACACTGTTGCTTACTGTGGGCTAAAAGTGAATAGGTTGCTTCCTGGTTTGCTATTTTTCACGAGAGCGCGCTTCCATAGGCTCCTATGGGAGCCTCGTTCTGATGCCGTCACAAAATACTGCCTTAGTGCAGTAAATTTATTAAAAAATAAAGACGGAAATTTGCCTGTTTGCGAGAGTGCGATCATTTAGTGGTCCACTTGTAATCTGACCATTAGATGGTAAAATGAATGTCTCTATGGAAAAAAATTGCATAAAAAAATCCTAAAATCTGAACATGAAATCTAACTTTCAAAAATTCATATGCAACAAATGAAAGATAATTACCATAGACTTTAAAACCACATTATACTTTTAAGGTTCAGATAGAGGCCTCTAGTTATCAAGCTGTCTACTTACCTGCATTCGCCGGCCCAATACGCTCGCCTAAGCTCGCCTAACATCGCCCCTGCGGACCTGAATATTTTCGCCAAAGTTATCAAGAAAGCTCTCAAGAAGCCGCGCACCAAGTACGGAGCGATGAGCAGCGGACTGTTGTTAACTGAGCGGACTGTTGTTAACTGACAGTCATCGATCTCGCTGCTCATCGGCTTCTTCACAGCTTTCTTGCTAGCCTGTCACTAAGCACCCAAACTATACTCTACTGTTTTACCCCCTAAACCGCCGCTCACGGATCCCGCTGCAACTAAATAAACTTATTAACCCCTAAACCGCCGCTCCCGGACCCCACCGCAACTAGTATAAATATATTAACCCCTAAACCGCCGCTCCCGGACCCCGCCGCCACTATAATAAATATATGAACCCCAAAACCGCCGCACCCGGACCCCACCGCCACCTACATTATACCTATTAACCCCTAATCTGCCACCCCCTATACCGCCGCCACCTACATAAAGTTATTAACCCTTATCCTGACGATCCCGGACCCAGCCGCAAATAAATGAAATGTTTAACCCCTAAACCTCCGCACCCGGAGCCCTCCGCCACCTCCATTACATTTATTAACCCCTATCCTGCCCACCCCTACTCCGCCGCCACCTACGCCGCCACCTAATATATTAAATGAATTAACCCCTAAACCTAAGTCTAACCCTAACCCTAACACCCCTAACTTAAATATTATTTAAATTAATCTAAATAAATATTCCTCTAATTAAGTAAATTATTCCTATTTAAAACTAAATACTTACCTATAAAATAAACCCTAAGATAGCTACAATATAACTATTAGTTGCAATGTAGCTATTTTAGGATTTATATTTATTTTACAGGCAACAATTTATTTTAACTAGGTACAATAGCTATTAAATAGTTATTAACTATTTAATAGCTACCTAGCTAAAATAAATTCAAAATTACCTGTAAAATAAATCCTAACCTAAGTTACAATTACACCTAACACTACACTATCATTAAATAAATTAAATTAATTAACTACAATTGCCTAACATTAAATACAATTAACTAAAAATAACTAAAGTACAAATAAACCCCAACTCTAAATTACAGAAAATAAAAAAAATTACAAGGTTTAAACTAATTACACCTAATCTAATCCCCCTAATAAAATAAAAAAGCCCCCCAAAATAATAAAATTCCCTACCCTATACTAAATTACAAACAGCCCTTAAAAGGGCCTTTTGCGGGGCATTGCCCCAAAGTAATCAGCTCTTTTACCAGCCCTTAAAAGGGCCTTTTGCGGGGCATTGCCTCAAAGTAATGAGCTCTTTTACCTGTAAAAAAAAAAGAAAAAAAAAGAAATACAACCCCCCAACATTAAAACCCCACCCACACACCCTACTCTAAAACCCACCCAATCCCCCCTTAAAAAACCTAACACTACCCTCTTGAAGATCACCCTACCTTGAGCCGTCTTCACCCAGCCGGGCACAAGTCCTCATCCGATCCGGCCAGAAATCTTCCTCGAATCCGGGAAGAAGAGGTCCTCCAAGCGGAAGACGTCTTTATCCAAGTGACATCTTCTATCTTCAATCGAGCGGAGCGGGGCTATCTTCAATCCAGTCGACGCGGAGCCATCCTCTTCTTCCGATGTCCTAACACTGAATGAAGGTTCCTTTAAATGACGTCATCCAAGATGGCATCCCTCAAATTCCGATTGGCTGATAGGATTCTATCAGCCAATCGGAATTGAGGTAGGAAAAATCCGATTGGCTGATGTAATCAGCCAATCAGATTGAAGTTCAATCCGATTGGCTATTCCAATCAGCCAATAGAATGCTGAAGGTAATCTTTATTGTTATGATGGTCACAGAGTAGCTTTAATTGCATGAAACTCCTTATTTAAATGTTGGTTTCTCCTCTTTCCAATTATCTAATATTTGTAGGTAATAGATACTATTCATATATACTGAAAAGAGACTTTAATGTACTTTTAATCCTCAATCTTAATATTCCAACAGTGTTAAGAAAATAAAATGATTGAAGATGGTTATACACCCCTTATAGTAAGGATGTAAAGTCTAAAAACAACTATTAGAAGTCTTTCAAGGAAACTAGGCCTCACCTGCATATAAAGAGTAGCATCTAAATAAAGGATTTGCACTCAGGAATTACTCTCTGCGTTTTGCAAGATGGTTTTAAAGTAACAATACCCTAGGAGATGACGAGAATACCATAAAATCTCACCAGGAATAAGGGGTGAGGACAAACATTATTTTTTAGGCTTTATTCTTATATCCTGTAATCTAGGAGTGTGCTGCTGATCCACGCAGTACCATAAAGGGTTTATTGTTTAGGCTAACCTCATATCCAAAATGCACGTCCTTATATGGTAACTTTCATTTATTATTTTCTTTTTAAAGGTGCATCACACACTAAGGGACAGATTACAATTAACTGCGCTAGAAGTAAGCTTTTTGCACTCATGTTATGAGTTGGAAGTAAACTGTTTTTGCTTGCTCGCTAACCTGACAAGCGCAAAAAGACAATCTTACAATATTGCTTGCAAAACACCCTACTCACGGGCAAACCTGATTGCATATTCTCATTACACGACATGAAAATATTCAGCTATGTGCAGAACATTGGAATGTGAAATATTTACAGTAAATACAGCGTATAACACTTTATTAAATATGAATATTGAATAAATATGCTTTCACATGTTTTCCTCTCTTAACTGCAAAGGGCTCAAATGCAGTTATATATATGTCTATATATGTGTACATATATAGACATATAAATACATATGTACACGTATATAGACATGATATTGTATATCAATGTTAAAGCCCTTTGCCTGCCCTTTTTTTTTCTAACATCTTTTCTAAGATCTTATATCTTTGATCCTTTATAACTTTTTTTGTGCAATGCTTTTTGTTAATCATTTTTAATATATGGTGTTATTATGAGTGTAACTGTACTTTGTAATGTATTGTTGATGTGTTTTGTGATATTTTTTTGTTTGGCTAAACAGGTAACCAGAGCTCTGAGGTTGCGCTAACCCAACGTGCGTTTACTTGAATTGCGCTCAAGCATTAGCGTTTTACTTTCTACTTGTAATAAAAAAGATAAACATCCGCAACAAATCCCTTGTCGCTTTTGCAAATGTTTGCGCTCCACTTGTAATTTTGCACTAGATACATTTTATAAGCATAGTATTGAGGTTATCCTCTGCCTCCCTCTAGTCATAGGTGCTGCAATTTAGCTTTCACTGAATTCCATTACTGACATGTGTTTGTGCATGGCAGCAACTCTTCTTAAGATACCTGCGGTGAAAATTAGGTATCAAAATCTCAGCACTCATAGGCCTAGATTTGGAGTTTGGCTGTAGAAGGGCTGTTAACGCTCCGCGGGCTTTTTTCTGGCCGCACCATAAAATTAACTCTGGTATCGAGAGTTCAAACAAATGCTGCGTTAGGCTCCAAAAAAGGAGCGTAGTGCATTTTTACCGCAAATGCAACTCTCGATACCAGAGTTGCTTACGGACGCGGCCGGCATCAAAAACGTGCTCGTGCACGATTCTCCCATAGGAAACAATGGGGCTGTTTGAGCTGAAAAAAAAACCTAACACCTGCAAAAAAGCAGCGTTCAGCTCCTAACGCAGCCCCATTGTTTCCTATGGGGAAACACTTCCTAGTCTGCACCTAACACCCTAACATGTACCCGAGTCTAAACACCCCTAACCTTACACTTATTAACCCCTATTCTGCCGCCCCCGCTATCGCTGACCCTGCATTACACTTTTAACCCTAATCTGCCGCTCCGTAAACGCCGCCAACTACGTTATCCCTATGTACCCCTAATCTGCTGCCCCTAACAACCGCCGACCCCTATATTATATTTATTAACCCCTAATCTGTCCCCCACAACGTCGCCGACACCTGCCTACACTTATTAACCCCTAATCTGCCGAGCGGACCGCACCGCTACTATAATAAAGTTATTAACCCCTAACCCGCCTCACTAACCCTATCATAAATAGTATTAACCCCTAATCTGCCCTCCCTAACATCGCCGACACCTAGCTTCAATTATTAACCCCGAATCTTCCGATCGGAGCTCACCGCTATTCTAATAAATGGATTAACCCCTAAAGCTAAGTCTAACCCTAACACTAACACCCCCCTAAGTTAAATATAATTTTTATCTAACTAAATAAATTAACTCTTATTAAATAAATGATTCCTATTTAAAGCTAAATACTTACCTGTAAAATAAACCCTAATATAGCTACAATATAAATTATAATTATATTATAGCTATTTTAGGATTAATATTTATTTCGCAGGCAACTTTGTAATTATTTTAACCAGGTACAATAGCTATTAAATAGTTAAGAACTATTTAATAGTTACCTAGTTAAAATAATAACAAATTTACCTGTAAAATAAATCCTAACCTAAGATATAATTAAACCTAACACTACCCTATCAATAAAATAATTAAATAAACTACCTACAATTACCTACAATTAACCTAACACTACACTATCAATAAATTAATTAAACACAATTGCTACAAATAAATACTATTAAATAAACTATCTAAAGTACAAAAAATAAAAAAGAACTAAGTTACAGAAAATAAAAAAATATTTACAAACATAAGAAAAATATTACAACAATTTTAAACTAATTACACCTACTCTAAGCCCCCTAATAAAATAACAAAGCCCCCCAAAATAAAAAATTCCCTACCCTATTCTAAATTAAAAAAGTTACAAGCTCTTTTACCTTACCAGCCCTGAACAGGGCCCTTTGCGGGGCATGCCCCAAGAAGTTCAGCTCTTTTGCCTGTAAAAAAAAACATACAATACCCCCCCCCCCAACATTACAACCCACCACCCACATACCCCTAATCTAACCCAAACCCCCCTTAAATAAACCTAACACTAAGCCCCTGAAGATCTTCCTACCTTGTCTTCACCTCACCGGGTATCACCGATCGGTCCTGGCTCCGATATCTTCATCCAACCCAAGCGGGGGCTAGACATCCACTGAAGAAGTCCAGAAGAGGGTCCAAAGTCTTCCTCCTTTCCGGCAAGAAGAGGACATCCGGACCGGCAAACATCTTCTCCAAGCGGCATCTTCGATCTTCTTCCATCCGGAGCGAAGCAGCAGGATCCTGAAGACCTCCAGCATGGAACATCCATCCGGTCCGACGACTGATCGACGAATGACTGTTCCTTTAAGGGACGTCATCCAAGATGGCGTCCCTCGAATTCCGATTGGCTGATAGGATTCTATCAGCCAATCGGAATTAAGGTATGAATTTTCTGATTGGCTGATGGAATCAGCCAATCAGAATCAAGTTCAATCCGATTGGCTGATCCAATCAGCCAATCAGATTGAGCTCGCATTCTATTGGCTGATCGGAACAGCCAATAGAATGCGAGCTCAATCTGATTGGCTGATTGGATCAGCCAATCGGATTGAACTTGATTCTGATTGGCTGATTCCATCAGCCAATCAGAAAATTCATACCTTAATTCCGATTGGCTGATAGAATCCTATCAGCCAATCGGAATTCGAGGGACGCCATCTTGGATGACGTCCCTTAAAGGAACAGTCATTCGTCGATCAGTCGTCGGGCCGGATGGATGTTCCGCGCTGGAGGTCTTCAGGATCCTGCCGCTTCGCTCCGGATGGAAGAAGATCGAAGATGCCGCTTGGAGAAGATGTTTGCCGGTCCGGATGTCCTCTTCTTGCCGGATAGGAGGAAGACTTTGGACCCTCTTCTGGACTTCTTCAGTGGATGTCTAGCCCCCGCTTGGGTTGGATGAAGATATCGGAGCCAGGACCGATCGGTGATACCCGGTGAGGTGAAGACAAGGTAGGAAGATCTTCAGGGGCTTAGTGTTAGGTTTATTTAAGGGGGGTTTGGGTTAGATTAGGGGTATGTGGGTGGTGGGTTGTAATGTTGGGGGGGGTATTGTATGTTTTTTTTTACAGGCAAAAGAGCTGAACTTCTTGGGGCATGCCCCGCAAAGGGCCATGTTCAGGGCTGGTAAGGTAAAAGAGCTTGTAACTTTTTTAATTTAGAATAGGGTAGGGAATTTTTTATTTTGGGGGGCTTTGTTATTTTATTAGGGGGGCTTAGAGTAGGTGTAATTAGTTTAAAATTGTTGTAATATTTTTCTTATGTTTGTAAATATTTTTTTATTTTCTGTAACTTAGTTCTTTTTTATTTTTTGTACTTTAGATAGTTTATTTAATAGTATTTATTTGTAGCAATTGTGTTTAATTAATTTATTGATAGTGTAGTGTTAGGTTAATTGTAGGTAATTGTAGGTAGTTTATTTAATTATTTTATTGATAGGGCAGTGTTAGGTTTAATTATATCTTAGGTTAGGATTTATTTTACAGGTAAATTTGTTATTATTTTAACTAGGTAACTATTAAATAGTTCTTAACTATTTAATAGCTATTGTACCTGGTTAAAATAAATACAAAGTTGCCTGCAAAATAAATATTAATCCTAAAATAGCTATAATTATAATTATAATTTATATTGTAGCTATATTAGGGTTTATTTTACAGGTAAGTATTTAGCTTTAAATAGGAATCATTTATTTAATAAGAGTTAATTTATTTCGTTAGATAAAAATTATATTTAACTTAGGGGGGGTGTTAGTGTTAGGGTTAGACTTAGCTTTAGGGGTTAATCCATTTATTAGAATAGCGGTGAGCTCCGATCGGAAGATTAGGGGTTAATAATTGAAGGTAGGTGTCGGCGATGTTAGGGAGGGCAGATTAGGGGTTAATACCATTTATGATAGGGTTAGTGAGGCGGATTAGGGGTTAATAACTTTATTATAGTAGCGCTCAGGTCCGCTCGGCAGATTAGGGGTTAATAATTGTAGGTAGGTGTCGGCGACGTTGTGGGGGGCAGATTAGGGGTTAATAAATATAACATAGGGGTCGGCGATGTTAGGGCAGCAGATTAGGGGTACATAGGGATAACGTAGGTTGCGGCGGTTTACGGAGCGGCAGATTAGGGGTTAAAAGTGTAATGCAGGGGTCAGCGATAGCGGGGGCGGCAGAATAGGGGTTAATAAGTGTAAGGTTAGGGGTGTTTAGACTCGGGGTACATGTTAGGGTGTTAGGTGCAGACGTAGGAAGTGTTTCCCCATAGGAAACAATGGGGCTGCGTTAGGAGCTGAACGCTGCTTTTTTGCAGGTGTTAGGTTTTTTTTCAGCTCAAACAGCCCCATTGTTTCCTATGGGAGAATCGTGCACGAGCACGTTTTTGATGCCGGCCGCGTCCGTAAGCAACTCTGGTATCGAGAGTTGCATTTGCGGTAAAAATGCTCTACGCTCCTTTTTTGGAGCCTAACGCAGCATTTGTTTGAACTCTCGATACCAGAGTTAATTTTATGGTGCGGCCAGAAAAAAGCCCGCGGAGCGTTAACAGCCCTTCTACAGCCAAACTCCAAATCTAGGCCTATGAGTGCTGAGATTTTGATACCTAATTTTCACCGCAGGTATCTTAAGAAGAGTTGCTGCGCATGCACAAACACATGTCAGTAATGGAATTCAGTGAAAGCTAAATTGCAGCACCTATGACTAGAGGGAGGCAGAGGATAACCTCAATACTATGCTTATAAAATGTATCTAGTGCAAAATTACAAGTGGAGCGCAAACATTTGCAAAAGCGACAAGGGATTTGTTGCGGATGTTTATCTTTTTTATTACAAGTAGAAAGTAAACGCTAATGCTTGAGCGCAATTCAAGTAAACGCACGTTGGGTTAGCGCAACCTCAGAGCTCTGGTTACCTGTTTAGCCAAACAAAAAAATATCACAAAACACATCAACAATACATTACAAAGTACAGTTACACTCATAATAACACCATATATTAAAAATGATTAACAAAAAGCATTGCACAAAAAAAGTTATAAAGGATCAAAGATATAAGATCTTAGAAAAGATGTTAGAAAAAAAAAAGGGCAGGCAAAGGGCTTTAACATTGATATACAATATCTATGTCTATATACGTGTACATATGTATTTATATGTCTATATATGTACACATATATAGACATATATATAACTGCATTTGAGCCCTTTGCAGTTAAGAGAGGAAAACATGTGAAAGCATATTTATTCAATATTCATATTTAATAAAGTGTTATACGCTGTATTTACTGTAAATATTTCACATTCCAATGTTCTGCACATAGCTGAATATTTTCATGTCGTGTAATGAGAATATGCAATCAGGTTTGCCCGTGAGTAGGGTGTTTTGCAAGCAATATTGTAAGATTGTCTTTTTGCGCTTGTCAGGTTAGCGAGCAAGCAAAAACAGTTTACTTCCAACTCATAACATGAGTGCAAAAAGCTTACTTCTAGCGCAGTTAATTGTAATCTGTCCCTTAGTGTGTGATGCACCTTTAAAAAGAAAATAATAAATGAAAGTTACCATATAAGGACGTGCATTTTGGATATGAGGTTAGCCTAAACAATAAACCCTTTATGGTACTGCGTGGATCAGCAGCACACTCCTAGATTACAGGATATAAGAATAAAGCCTAAAAAATAATGTTTGTCCTCACCCCTTATTCCTGGTGAGATTTTATGGTATTCTCGTCATCTCCTAGGGTATTGTTACTTTAAAACCATCTTGCAAAACGCAGAGAGTAATTCCTGAGTGCAAATCCTTTATTTAGATGCTACTCTTTATATGCAGGAGTGAGGCCTAGTTTCCTTGAAAGACTTCTAATAGTTGTTTTTAGACTTTACATCCTTACTATAAGGGGTGTATAACCATCTTCAATCATTTTATTTTCTTAACACTGTTGGAATATTAAGATTGAGGATTAAAAGTACATTAAAGTCTCTTTTCAGTATATATGAATAGTATCTATTACCTACAAATATTAGATAATTGGAAAGAGGAGAAACCAACATTTAAATAAGGAGTTTCATGCAATTAAAGCTACTCTGTGACCATCATAACAATAAAGATTACCTTCAGCATTCTATTGGCTGATTGGAATAGCCAATCGGATTGAACTTCAATCTGATTGGCTGATTACATCAGCCAATCGGATTTTTCCTACCTCAATTCCGATTGGCTGATAGAATCCTATCAGCCAATCGGAATTTGAGGGATGCCATCTTGGATGACGTCATTTAAAGGAACCTTCATTCAGTGTTAGGACATCGGAAGAAGAGGATGGCTCCGCGTCGACTGGATTGAAGATAGCCCCGCTCCGCTCGATTGAAGATAGAAGATGTCACTTGGATAAAGACGTCTTCCGCTTGGAGGACCTCTTCTTCCCGGATTCGAGGAAGATTTCTGGCCGGATCGGATGAGGACTTGTGCCCGGCTGGGTGAAGACGGCTCAAGGTAGGGTGATCTTCAAGAGGGTAGTGTTAGGTTTTTTAAGGGGGGATTGGGTGGGTTTTAGAGTAGGGGTGTGTGGGTGGTGGGTTTTTAATGTTGGGGGGTTGTATTTCTTTTTTTTCTTTTTTTTTTTTACAGGTAAAAGAGCTCATTACTTTGAGGCAATGCCCCGCAAAAGGCCCTTTTAAGGGCTGGTAAAAGAGCTGATTACTTTGGGGCAATGCCCCGCAAAAGGCCCTTTTAAGGGCTGTTTGTAATTTAGTATAGGGTAGGGAATTTTATTATTTTGGGGGGCTTTTTTATTTTATTAGGGGGATTAGATTAGGTGTAATTAGTTTAAACCTTGTAATTTTTTTTTATTTTCTGTAATTTAGAGTTGGGGTTTATTTGTACTTTAGTTATTTTTAGTTAATTGTATTTAATGTTAGGCAATTGTAGTTAATTAATTTAATTTATTTAATGATAGTGTAGTGTTAGGTGTAATTGTAACTTAGGTTAGGATTTATTTTACAGGTAATTTTGAATTTATTTTAGCTAGGTAGCTATTAAATAGTTAATAACTATTTAATAGCTATTGTACCTAGTTAAAATAAATTGTTGCCTGTAAAATAAATATAAATCCTAAAATAGCTACATTGCAACTAATAGTTATATTGTAGCTATCTTAGGGTTTATTTTATAGGTAAGTATTTAGTTTTAAATAGGAATAATTTACTTAATTAGAGGAATATTTATTTAGATTAATTTAAATAATATTTAAGTTAGGGGGTGTTAGGGTTAGGGTTAGACTTAGGTTTAGGGGTTAATTCATTTAATATATTAGGTGGCGGCGTAGGTGGCGGCGGAGTAGGGGTGGGCAGGATAGGGGTTAATAAATGTAATGGAGGTGGCGGAGGGCTCCGGGTGCGGAGGTTTAGGGGTTAAACATTTCATTTATTTGCGGCTGGGTCCGGGATCGTCAGGATAAGGGTTAATAACTTTATGTAGGTGGCGGCGGTATAGGGGGTGGCAGATTAGGGGTTAATAGGTATAATGTAGGTGGCGGTGGGGTCCGGGTGCGGCGGTTTTGGGGTTCATATATTTATTATAGTGGCGGCGGGGTCCGGGAGCGGCGGTTTAGGGGTTAATATATTTATACTAGTTGCGGTGGGGTCCGGGAGCGGCGGTTTAGGGGTTAATAAGTTTATTTAGTTGCAGCGGGATCCGTGAGCGGCGGTTTAGGGGGTAAAACAGTAGAGTATAGTTTGGGTGCTTAGTGACAGGCTAGCAAGAAAGCTGTGAAGAAGCCGATGAGCAGCGAGATCGATGACTGTCAGTTAACAACAGTCCGCTCAGTTAACAACAGTCCGCTGCTCATCGCTCCGTACTTGGTGCGCGGCTTCTTGAGAGCTTTCTTGATAACTTTGGCGAAAATATTCAGGTCCGCAGGGGCGATGTTAGGCGAGCTTAGGCGAGCGTATTGGGCCGGCGAATGCAGGTAAGTAGACAGCTTGATAACTAGAGGCCTCTATCTGAACCTTAAAAGTATAATGTGGTTTTAAAGTCTATGGTAATTATCTTTCATTTGTTGCATATGAATTTTTGAAAGTTAGATTTCATGTTCAGATTTTAGGATTTTTTTATGCAATTTTTTTCCATAGAGACATTCATTTTACCATCTAATGGTCAGATTACAAGTGGACCACTAAATGATCGCACTCTCGCAAACAGGCAAATTTGCCGTCTTTATTTTTTAATAAATTTACTGCACTAAGGCAGTATTTTGTGACGGCATCAGAACGAGGCTCCCATAGGAGCCTATGGAAGCGCGCTCTCGTGAAAAATAGCAAACCAGGAAGCAACCTATTCACTTTTAGCCCACAGTAAGCAACAGTGTAAATTGTACAGTATTTTTTAAACAAAATAAAATCACAGAGAGAGCCCCTGTCATACTGACTTAGATAGCTCATTTAAAATTAATAAATTAGCAAATATATCTTCTCTATTGAAATATTGCTGAAGCAGCTACGTCAAGTAATTGTTAATAGCAATTACAAAGCATTATCTTATTTTTGGGAAATGTTGACAATAAATTTAGTAATGATACCAACACTTCATGCCAACGTTTGTGTCAGAATTGGCCTATGGTGCATCCTTGCCTGTTAACTACTTTTGAGTTTACGGTCCCTCTGCAGTTTACTTGTGTTGTTATTTTTTGCCATAAATCCGCTAACAGAGAAAAATACCTAGCAAAATCCAGTTTGGCACACTCTCTGCATGTAAACTGTGTTACTCTGAGCAATATCATTATTGCTAGCCAAGACAAGATTAGGGAACATTTTAGGACTATCAAACATCAGAAATTGTTATTTGATATTTTGTAAATCGACAACTTTGATAAATTAAAGGGACATGATACCCAAATGTTGAATCACTTGTAAATGATTCAGCATGTCTGCAAAAAGCTTACTAGAACATATCACCTGAACAGGTCTATCGAAAAAAGTGATTTCACCTCAAAACTTCCTAAGTAGCCACATCCCATTGTAAAGGGACTTTAAGCTTCCAATCAGGATCATAGTCCTGTGGCTTTCATGGGAGATTTTATCTGTTTTCTCAATTTATGGAAGCAAAGGCTGAACTCAGCACTGATGCAGCTGTTTTTTCACCATGCAGATGATTGTTAAAGTGTAGCTCTTGATCGCAGAGCACTTACTCTTTTGAGCTGGGTACATTTTGTGTAAAAGCCCCTCTCTCCCATAGCAAAAACCTTGTAGAAGTGCCTCTGCCTTCTCATAACACACATAAATGATGATGACACTGTGCACAGCTAATGCCTGGTGACATATATAATAAGGATGAACCTTTGGCTAATTCTCATTATTTCCCTAAATACTAAGTGGCAATAAATGCAAAGGGTGGGGGTAGGAGGCAGTTCATCTGGCCATCTGCACATTGTTCAGTATTATCATCCTCATCTTTGTGTGTATTTGGAATGTATTTGAGATATAGCAAACATACCCAATGGGATCTGCCTGGCTGTAATATTTCATGTACATCAAACAATGCAGCTAAAATTATTAATTTATCCTTATAAATTAGACAACATTGTATCAACTTTTCATGATGTTCCACCTTCCCATTGGCTGCTTATATTTTGCTTGCTTTTGTGTATCTGAGAACATGCATGAGTACACTATGGGGCCAATTTATCAATGTCTGTCTGACATGATACGCTGTAGCGTATCATGCCCGTCAGACATCTCTGAATGTTGACAGTATACACTGTCAGCATTTAACATTGCACAGGAAGTTCACCAGAACTGCTTGTGCAATGCCGCTCCCTGCAGATTCGCGGTCAATCAGCCGCTAGCAGGAGGTGTCAATCAGCCCTATCGTTTATGATTGGGCGGATTGCACACTGCATCCTCAGAGGCAACGGACCAGTTATGAAGCAACGGTCTTGAGACCGCTGCTTCATAACTGCTGTTTCAGCGAGCCTGAAGGCTCGTGCAGAAACAGGGGCATCAAGCTGCATTCGGAGCTTGATATTTCAGCCCCTTTGTATTTATGCTTATAAGTGTTTATTCATTGGGATGTAGAAAATAAAGATGCCTATTAAGCTTTTTAGGAAGAATTTCTGCTGACCTAACACCCAGTATATACACACCAAAGTTTGATTGATGTTGGAATAGAACTTTAAATGACAACAACAAAAAAGTAGCTGACCAAACAAATTAACCAGACAAAACAGAAAGATTGTATGCACATCTGCACTTTTATTCATTGCATGAGAGATGAGTGCTGTACATATGTTGTGATTGTTTATAATATGCAGATTGTAGAATATATTTTGAAATCTTCATATAACATAACAAAATCAAACCTCTAGCACAAGTAGTTTAAAAGTCATAATTAGACATTCGTGATTTAGACGGAGCATACAATTTTAAACAACTTTCCAATTTACTTCTATTATTTAATTTGCTTCCTTCTCTTGTTATCCTTTGCTGAAAGGTTTATCTAGGTAAGCTCAGGAGCAGAAAATACCCTAGGTTCTAGCTGCTGATTGGTGGCTGCATACAGGGAGTGCAGAATTATTAGGCAAGTTGTATTTTTGAGGATTAATTTTATTATTGAACAACAACCATGTTCTAAATGAACCCAAAAAACTCATTAATATCAAAGCTGAATAGTTTTGGAAGTAGTTTTTAGTTTGTTTTTAGTTATAGCTATTTTAGGGGGATATCTGTGTGTGCAGGTGACTATTACTGTGCATAATTATTAGGCAACTTAACAAAAAACAAATATATACCCATTTCAATTATTTATTTTTACCACTGAAACCAATATAACATCTCAACATTCACAAATATACATTTCTGACATTCAAAAACAAAACAAAAACAAATCAGTGACCAATATAGCCACCTTTCTTTGCAAGGACACTCAAAATCCTGCCATCCATGGATTCTGTCAGTGTTTTGATCTGTTCACCATCAACATTGCGTGCAGCAGCAACCACAGCCTCCCAGACACTGTTCAGAGAGGTGTACTGTTTTCCCTCCTTGTAAATCTCACATTTGATGATGGACCACAGGTTCTCAATGGGGTTCAGATCAGGTGAACAAGGAGGCCATGTCATTTTATTTTCTTCTTTTATACCCTTTCTTGCCAGCCACGCTGTGGAGTACTTGGACGCGTGTGATGGAGCATTGTCCTGCATGAAAATCATGTTTTTCTTGAAGGATGCAGACTTCTTCCTGTACCACTGCTTGAAGAAGGTGTCTTCCAGAAACTGGCAGTAGAACTGGGAGTTGAGCTTGACTCCATCCTCAACCCGAAAAGGCCCCACAAGCTCATCTTTGATGATACCAGCCCAAACCAGTACTCCACCTCCACCTTGCTGGCATCTGAGTCGGACTGGACCTCTCTGCCCTTTACCAATCCAGCCACGGGCCCATCCATCTGGCCCATCAAGACTCACTCTCATTTCATCAGTCCATAAAACCTTAGAAAAATCAGTCTTGAGATATTTCTTGGCCCAGTCTTGACGTTTCAGCTTGTGTGTCTTGTTCAGTGGTGGTCGTCTTTCAGCCTTTCTTACCTTGGCCATGTCTCTGAGTATTGCACACCTTGTGCTTTTGGGCACTCCAGTGATGTTGCAGCTCTGAAATATGGCCAAACTGGTGGCAAGTGGCATCTTGGCAGCTGCACGCTTGACTTTTCTCAGTTCATGGGCAGTTATTTTGCGCCTTGGTTTTTCCACACGCTTCTTGCGACCCTGTTGACTATTTTGAATTAAACGCTTGATTGTTCGATGATCACGCTTCAGAAGCTTTGCAATTTTAAGAGTGCTGCATCCCTCTGCAAGATATCTCACTATTTTTGACTTTTCTGAGCCTGTCAAGTCCTTCTTTTGACCCATTTTGCCAAAGGAAAGGAAGTTGCCTAATAATTATGCACACCTGATATAGGGTGTTGATGTCATTAGACCACACCCCTTCTCATTACAGAGATGCACATCACCTAATATGCTTAATTGGTAGTAGGCTTTCAAGCCTATACAGCTTGGAGTAAGACAACATGCATAAAGAGGATGATGTGGTCAAAATACTCATTTGCCTAATAATTCTGCACTCCCTGTATAAATACCCATTGTCATTGGCTCACGCATGTGTTCAGTTGGAAACCAGTAGTGCATTGCTGCTCCTTCAGCAAATAATACCAAGAGAATGAAAATAATTTGATAATATAAGTAAACTGGTAAGTAGTTAAAAATTGTAGGTTCTACCTAAACCGTGAAAGAAAATGTTGGGGTTTCATGTCCCTTTAAGATGACTTTTTGACACCTTATATTTGATTTTGGTCCTTATTCATAATATATCCATCTGTAGGCTATATAAAATCTAGTAATGGATATTTCCTTTGTAGAATTTTGTGCAATAGCTCAGATATTTTCTATTATTCTACACAAATATTGTACAATTATAAGCTATTTTAGAATATTTTTTTATTTCACATGTTTTAATTTAAATGAAAAGTGGACAGTTAAGCACTGTATTCAAAGATGCTCTCTCTTTCATTCCAGTGGGAGGTTGATTTATTCTGCTTCTTGTTTGCATAGCTTTCTATTGTCAATACTACAGTATATACATTTTCAGTATAGGTGACTGATAAAACAACCCTAAAGGAGCTATTTGTAAAAAAAACACTCCAGCAGTTAACTCTGCTAGAAGTAAGCTTTTTGTGAGCGTCAAGTAGCACACGTGTTACAAGGTAATCTTGATGAATTGGAAATAAAAAGTTTTGGTTGATGTATAAATCCTAAGTGCCCTCCTAATAAAGAAGTTTATATATATATATATATATATATATATATATATATATATATATATATATATATATATATATATATATGCAAAAAAAATGGCACACACTAATGAAGCAACCACCAGGTGCACTGCAAATTAGTATTGCATGTAGGTCAGTTTTTCCAAATACACACTCAGCCTTAGTGTTTAGAAGGTATCCGGAAAGAAGCAGGCAACACAGGATTGTCAATCAAAGAAAAAAAGGCTTTTATTCCAATCGTAGGAAAAACAGCAGGGCCTTAACCCATAATGTTTCGGTCTACACCTAGACCTTTATCACATGGGCTCCATTTGATAAAGGTCTAGGTGTAGACCGAAACGTTATGGGTTAAGGCCCTGCTGTTTTTCCTACGATTGGAATAAAAGCCTTTTTTTCTTTGATTGACAATCCTGTGTTGCCTGCTTCTTTCCGGATACCTTCTAAACACTAAGGCTGAGTGTGTATTTGGAAAAACTGACCTATATATATATATATATATATATATATATATATATATATACACACTATCTCACAAAAGTGAGTACACCCCTCCCATTTTTGTAAATATTTTATTATATCTTTTCATGTGAAACACTGAAGAAATTACATTTTGCTACAATGTAAAATAGTGAGTGTACATCCTGTATATCAGTGTAAATTTGCTATCCCCTCAAAATAGCTCAACACACAGCCATTAATGTCTAAACCGTTGGCAACAAAAGTGAGTACACTCCTAAGTGGAAATGTCCAAATTGGGCCCAATTACTCATTTCCCCTCCCCAATGTCATGTGACTTGTTTGTGTTACAAGGTCTCAGGTGTGAATGGGGAGCAGGTGTGTTAAATTTGGTGTTATCGCTCTCACACTCTCTCATACTGGTCACTGGAAGTTCTGCATGGCACATAATGGCAAAGAACTATCTGAGGATCTGAAAAGAACTGCTGCTCTACATAAAGATGGCTTAGGCTATAAGAAGATTGCCAAGACCATAAACTGAGCTGCAGCACGGTGGGCAAAACCATACAGCGGTTTCACAGGACAGGTTCCACTCAGAACAGGCTTTGCCATGGTCGATCAAAGAAGTTGAGTGCACGTGCTCAGCTTCATAACCAGAGGTTTTCTTTGGGAAATAGATGTATGAGTGCTGCCAGCATTGCTGCAAAGGTTGAAGGGGTGGAGAGTCAGCCTATCAGTGCTTAGACTATACGCCACACACTGCATCAAATTGGTCTTCATGGCTGTTGTCCCAGAAGGAAGCCTCTTTTAAAAATGATGCACAAGAAAGCCTGCAAACAGTTTGCTGAAGACAATAAGACTAAGGATATGGATTACTGGAACCATGTCTTGTGGTCCAATGAGACCAAGATAAACGTATTTGGTTCAGATGGTGTCAAGCGTGTGTGGCGGCAACCAGGTGAGGAGTACAAAGACAAGTGTGTCTTGCCTACAGTCAAGCATGGTGGTGGGAGTGTCATGGTCTGGGCCTGCATGAGTGCTGCTGGCACTGGGGAGCTACAGTTCATTGAGGGAACCATGAATGCCAACATGTACTGTGACATACTGTAGCAGAGCATGATCCCCTCCCTTCGGAGACTGGGCCATAGGGCAGTATTCCAACATGATAATAACCCCAAATACACCTCCAAGACAACCACTGCCTTGCTAAATAAGCTGAGGGTAAAGGTGATGGACTGGCCAAGCATGTCTCCAGACCTAAACCCTATTGAGGATCTGTGGGGAAACCTCAAACAGAAGGTGGGAGAGCGCAAGGTCTCTAACATTCACCAGCTCCGTGATGTCATCATGGAGGAATGGAAGAAGACTCCAAGTGAACTCCATGCCCAAGAAGGTCAATGCAATGCTGGAAAATAATGGTGGCCACACAAAATATTGACACTTTGAGCACAATTTGGACATTTCCACTCACTTTTGTTGCCAACGGTTTAGACATTAATGGCTGTGTGTTGAGTTATTTTGAGGGAACAGCAAATTTACACTGTTATACAGGCTGTACACTCACTAATTTACATTGTAGCAAAGTGTCATTTCTTCAGTATTGTCACATGAAAAGATATAATAAAATATTTACAAAAATGTGAGGGGTGTACTCACTTTTGTGATAAAATGTATGCAACCATGCACGCACGCACGCACGTACGTATGTATGTCTCTCTAAAAAGTGAGTTTAAAATCCTCCACTACGCACAAAATATAGAAAAAACAACTCATTGTTTAGTTCATTAACAAATCTAGACAGGCCAGTAGACCTGTTTTTCCCACAGAAAACCTCTGGAATACACTGTTTCCAATGCAGCAAGGAATTCTGGGTAAGATATGCAAATTAGGTTCACAATGACACACCTTTTTACTTCATGTCTGCTTTTAAGCAGATTCCCTTTACGCCAAAGCATCGCTGTTCACACCGCTTATAATCTTAGCTAGGGTTAAAGCAGTGATTCCTAACTATCCCAGGACTGTTCCGTGGTTTTTGCTACTCATTAACTGGGAGAAAGTTTGAATCACTGCTGAGTGAAGTTGTTTCTGGGCAAAACACAACAATATTTTAAATTAGGGGGAGGTAAAAGGTGAGTTTAAAATCCTCCACTACGCACAAAATATAGAGAAAATAACTCATTGTGTAGTTCATTAACAAATCTAGACAGGCCAGTAGGCCTGTTTTTCCCACAGATAACCTCTGGAATACACTGTTTCCAATGCAGCAAGGAATTCTGGGTAAGATATGCAAATTAGGTTCACAATGACACACCTTTTTACTTCATGTCTGCTTTTCAGCAGATTCCCTTTACGCCAAAGCATCGCTGTTCACACAGCTTATAAGCTTAGCTAGGGTTAAAGCAGTGATTCCTAACTATCCCAGGACTGTTTCATGGTTTTTGCCACTCATCAGCTGGAAGAAAGTTTGAATCACTGCTGAGTGAAGTTGTTTCCGGGCAAAACACAACATTTTAAATTAGGGGGAGGTAAAAGGTGAGTTTGAAATCCTCCACTACGCACAAAATATAGAGAAAATAACTCATTGTGTAGTTCATTAACAAATCTAGACAGGCCAGTAGGCCTGTTTTTCCCACAGAAAACCCCTAGAATACACTGTTTCCAATGCAGCAAGGAATTCTGGGTAAGATATGCAAATGAGGTTCACAATGACACACCTTTTTACTTCATGTCTGCTTTTCAGCAGATTCCCTTTACGCCAAAGCATCGCTGTTCACACAGTTTATAAGCTTAGCTAGGATTAAAGCAGTGATTCCTAACTATCCCAGGACTGTTTCTTGCCACTCATCAGCTGGGATAAAGTTTGAATCACTGCTGAGTGAAGTTGTTTCCGGGCAAAACACAACAACATTTTAAATTAGGGGAAGTAAAAGGTGAGTTTAAAATCCTCCACTACGCACAAAATATAGAGAAAATAACTCATTGTGTAGCTCATTAACAAATCTAGACAGGCCAGTAGGCCTGTTTTTCCCACAGAAAACCTCTGGAATCCACTGTTTCCAGTGCAGCAAGGAATTCTGGGTAAGATTTGCAGATTAGGTTCACAATGACACACCTTTTTACTTCATGTCTGCTGTTCAGCAGATTCCCTTTACGCCAAAGCATCGCTGTTCACACAGTTTATAAGCTTAGTTAGAATTAAAGCAGTGATTCCTAACTATCCCAGGACTGTTTTGTGGTTTTTGCCACTCATCAGCTGGGAGAAAGTTTGAATCACTGCTGAGTGAAGTTGTTTCCGGGCAAAACACAACAACATTTTAAATTAGGGGGAGGTAAAAGTTGAGTTTAAAATCCTCCACTACGCACAAAATATAGAGAAAATAACTCATTGTGTAGTTCATTAACAAATCTAGACAGGCCAGTAGGCCTGTTTTTCCCACAGAAAACCTCTGGAATGCACTGTTTCCAATGCAGCAAGGAATTCTGGGTAAGATATGCAAGATATACCCCAGCTGGGATAGTTATGAATCACTGCTTTAACCCTAGCTAAGCTTATAAGCCGTATGAACAGCGTTGCTTTGGCGTAAAGGGAATCTGCTGAATAGCAGACATGAAGTAAAAAGGTGTGTCATTTTGAACCTAATTTGCATATCTTACCCAGAATTCCTTGCTGCATTGGAAACAGTGTATTCAAGGTTTTCTGTGGGAAAAACAGGCGTAATGGCCTGTCTAGATTTGTTAATGAACTACACAATGAGTTATTTTATATATATATATATATGAGAAAAGATAGAGGTTGGAGAAGCGCACAAGATGGGACTCCAGAACATTACTTGCAGAACCGGAGCAATATAGTAATTAGCTATTGCATATAATCTTTCTTGTGCAATCTATAACTATTACAGCCCGGTCTACATACGTACATTGTATACACTCAACAGCAACAAAATAACAGCATGATACCAGGCATTCAGAAACACATGCAGGTCTTTTCCATTTATGCTGCTTAGAAGTTTAGCCTTTATTAAGGGCTTTTTAGCATTTGAATTGTATTTGCAATTTTATGAGCAGTATCTGAAGTTTTTTACAGTGTGTATATATATATATGTTAATTGTACCAACATTAAATTGTTTTTTATATATACACCTGGCCCTCACTCTCCTACAGCCCCCTGGTTATACAGTGATCTAACCATCTGAGTTCCCTTTGCCTGTCTGGGGACTACAATCCTGGATAAAAACAGGAAAAGACCAAGAGCACCACAGCAGGAGCTGCATAAGGAGAGCAGAAACAGACATCACCTCTAACAAAGTGTCTTATCTATACCTCATACTGGATGAGGTTGAATCACGTGAGTGGGCATTTATACATATAATACAGTGAGTCTCCCTGGTATAAACAAGCTTCACTAGGAGTGCCATCTTGTGCGCTTGTCCAACCTCTATCTTTTCAGAAACACTCATGGAGGATCTTCTTTTCGAAGAGGGAACTCTCATTACGGGACAAAGCAGCCAAGTCTAAAGGCACCTGGGAACTGCCACATAAGCTGTTATAACCTGACTCTGTTGTGGACTGCCTTATCTATTAATAATCATTTGCGCTAGACTAGTCCTGTATCCCAATGGTAAGATCAATAGACTTACATTGGTATAATATTAAATCAAATATATTGGTTGATACACACTTGCATAAACACACATATATATAGTAGTATACCATTGAATTTAGTCTCTGTGCCCTGGTACACTATTTGGGTTCCAGTATTACATCTCCAAGCACGGACTCACCCTTCTTTTATATATATATATATATATATATATATATATATATATATATATATATATATATATATATATGATATGTGCAATTCGTTTCGGATCGATTCGGCAAATTCTGAGATTCGGATCGAACCGAATTTCCGAATTAAAATACTGCCGAATTTACCGAATAAATCCGAATTATTTCGGATTTATTCTGTAAATTCGGATGGCCATGGATTACACTAGTATTGTACAGTATATTAGGTTATATCACTCTGCTATGGCTTACACCTAATATACAGTACACTTACTGAAATTCTGAACTTCCGAATCAAACCGAATCCAGACGAATTTTTTCGAATCCGAATGAATCCAAAACGAATCTGAAACGAATTAATTCGAAGTTTTCCGAATTCGAATCGATCCGAAACGAAATTCGAAAAACTCTGAATCGATCCAAACCGAAACAAATTTTTCGATCACGCACATATCTAATATATATATATATATATATATATATATATATATATATATATAGGTATATTTATTTAAAAATACTTAGAACATATTTCCCTATGTGAAGAACATTGGAATGTAAAACTTTCCCTACATTTTCCATATCAGCATTTGTTACATATCATACACGTAAACAAAATGGTATATGGGAGCTACATTGAATCGCTTTTTGTTCACGAGTCAATGAAATGAAGCCTGCCAAAAAACTATGGTCAGTGGCCAATGTTTTGGTGTACTGTTGTGACAGCTTTGGGACTCTTTAATGCAAGTCAGCGGTCTTAATAATGCAAGACACATCTGTATGTAGCACATCTGTGCATTAAGGATAAAATATCCTCTCTTTTAAAGAAACTCATTAGAAGAAAAATCTTTCTTGCATCTTAGTCCATTTTCTAAACTAAGTTTTAATCTGCAAAAAACACAATTTATCCTAAAAATGAACGAGACAGTTCTGTTTGTGTAAATTAATAATGTATGGTATTCTGATTTGTATAAAAATTGTTTAAATATATGGAAACCCAAAACATTGCAAACTAATCTCAGATATATTTATTATTACTTTTAGAGACCTACATTTTTAAGGAATGAAAAAACAATCAAAACAGCAGATGCTTGCAAGCAAATGTATTTATTAGCTTGCTGTCCATCACAAGGTGGTTGCATCTGTGGCATTTAAAAGAGCTTAATTGTGTTTACATACTAGGTAAGTGCATAATTCGGTATTCAGATATTCGTTTATCAAATGAATTCCAAATATAGCAGCCTTCGGCTATTTATGGTACCAGATATATTAGTGTTAAAATGCAACATAAAAAGATCTATACAAATTCATATCTTTGTGTGTTGCACTTTAACACCAATATATCCAGCTCCGAAATTAGCCGAATGCTGCTAGGCCATATGTGGAATTAGTTTGACAATCACTGGAATTCATTTGACAGTGGCTGTCAATCATAGTGCAACTACTTAATGGGACATGAAACCCAAAAGTTTTCTTTCATGATTCAGATAGAGCATACGATTTTATATAACTTTCCAATTTACTTCTGTTATCAAATTTGCTTCATTCTCTAGGCAACCTTTGCTGAAGGAGCAACAATGCACTACTGATAGCTAGCTGAATACATCACTTAAGCCAACGACAGAGGCTTATATGTGCAACCACCAATCAGCATTTACCTCCCAGTGGCATTGCTGCTCCTGAGAATACCTAGGTATACTTTTCAACAATGGATATCAAAAGAAAAAAGCAAAATACATAATAAAAGTAAATTATAATTACATGCTCTGGGGCATATGTATCAAGCTCCAAATGGAGCTTGATGCCCCGTGTTTCTGGCGAGCCTGCAGGCTCGCCAGAAACAGCAGTTATGAAGCAGCAGTCACAAAGACCACTACTCCATAACCTGTCCGCCTGCTCTGAGCAGGCAGACAGACCACCACAATACAACCCGATCGAGTACAATCGGGTTGATTGACACTCCTCTGCTGGCGGCCTATTGGCCGCGAGTCTGCAGGGGACGGCGTTGCACCAGCAGCTCACAAGAGCTGCTGGTGCAATGCTGAATACGGCGATGCTGAATACGGCGATGCTGAATACGCTTGCCGTATTCAGCGAGGTCTGGCGGACCTGATCCGCAGTGTCGGATCAGGTCCGCCAGACCTTGATACATATGCCCCTCTATCTGAATCGTGAAAGAAAAAAATTGGGGTTCACGTCCGTTTAACTAGTCATAATGATCAGACAGCAACTACTTAACTATAATTTTAGGCCTTGAAGTTGCATCCGCAGTTTAATAAATGGGGCCTCATGATGACCCCTTCTTCTAGTGCTGCTCTTTCAGTGTTCATTGTTTTGGAGACACAGTAGTCTAAAGCTGTTGCCTAAACCAGTGTAACTTAATGGAAAGTGAGCTGGATAGACAATTTTGCAGTACAACCTTGTACTGATGTGTTGTCATGAATAAAGTGTATGACATATTTTTAGGGGGTGAGTATTCATAGTATAGACAATGGTTATGAGATGTTTGGAAAGGTTACACCACTTACCACCAGTAAAACATGTTGCTGTTACACTTTATTACTGACTTGTTAGCAGCAAGATTACCTAAATATAAATAGAATGCTTGTGTTTTGCCATCCTTTAGATGCTACTCAGATGAGGCCCCTTTTTCATCTTTTTTTTAAATTGGTTCCTTTGTTTAATGCCTAAAATTAATATCCCATAGTCTCTTATCAAGTACCCATTCTTTTTTGGGTTGATAATAAGGTGAAATATGAAGAGCTCCATAGTTCATATTTATCAAGCTCCATAACCTGTGCATCTAAAAACGATGAGCAGCACTCAGAAAGACAATCTCCTCAACACCAGTACACAGCCCGCAATAAGACGCAGCCGTCTTCACGCCAGTGTGCATGCATACTTTTCATATTCCTCACTCTGGCTCAGTGTAATGTCGTCACCGGTGCTGGCCTCAATCCGGAGCGCTCCATCCACACTCCAACAACAAATATCCAAAAGACCAAAGAAACAGCACCCGAGAAGTCCAATTATCCAAAAAATCTTCAAGAACAGGATATAAAAGCAAAAATTCACTCTTTATTAGTATAGCACAAAAAAACAAAAAATGCACAGAGTACAAAGTACAAACCATCAACAAAAGAAATGGGCAAACATGTTTCGTAGGTAATTTACATATTACTTTCTCAGTGACCAGTAACCTGCTCTGAGGCAGCGGATAGAAATCAACCCAATCGAATACGATTAGGTTGATTGACACCCCATGCTAGTGGCCGATTGTCCGCAAATTTGCAGGGGGGGCGGCATTGCACCAGCAGTTCACAAGAACTGCTGGTGCAATGATAAATGCTGACAGCGTATGCTGTCTGCATTTATCGATGTGCAGCGGACATGATCCGATATATCGGATCATGTCTGCTCGCACCATAATAAATAGGTCCCCATGTGTCTAACAAATATGACTCTGAAGGTACTCTATTAAGGTGTTATGTCACCGTATATTCATTTATTAAAAACTCTTTGTTTCCACAAAAAATATATAGATATATGTCAGACATCATATGTAATTTAACTATTTTTTTTTTAATTTATATCGAATATGACTGCTATATAATTTCCTGATAAGATGGTAGCTCAATAAATATACACTTCAAGATAAACCATGTGCAGGATTTGAAATTTGTATTTGTGGATTTCTCATTTTAAAGAGAATGGGTGTAGATTCTAAAGTTACTGCCAGGGCCAGCTCTATACTTGGAGCAGGTGTGTTTTTTTTTTAAAGATAATTTCTCATCTATTGGGTCCATCAGTTGGATACCTTCATGCTCTTGGGTGAAATTCCAATCTGCTGAGCTTTCATCTTTGAGACGGCTGACTATGGTTAGGTATAGTGGAAGAACAGTTAGGGTGTTATTTTATTCTTGGACCATGGCATTGTCTTGTCCTGCTTACTGCTTGCTGTACAATCTTGACAATTTCAGGTGTAATAGTAGATTCTAAATGTTGAGGCACTGATATTTAACTGCTTATTGAACAATTGTTTCAAAAGTTAACATTTATACAAACAGTTGAAAAATCATATTCCATATACTGGAAAACAAATTAAACAAACTCCCTTAGTCCATAACTGCTCTGCCAACTGCTAATCCTAGGCCGAACAGGTGTCAGATGTCTGAGTTTAATCTGTATGTTTAAGAATATTTGCCTGCTTCAAACGTTGATGGTTGAACTTTTGGCTATGTACTAAGTAGTCACAACTTTTTGTATGTAAATATTTAAATACTGATATTCAGATAGGATAGGGAACAAAATACATGAATTACCCCAATTAATTAAATACTTGCCTTTTATCCAAAATTATTCTTTTTCTGCATTAGTCTTTCTGTATTTGCTAATTGGATTATATTTTGTTCATAAGAAAATAGAACTAGACATAATTTGAATTACAATGGCAATTAAAGCGCTCCCAAAGCCAAGTAATTTGTTTGGCTTAGTCAAAATCATTTGAGCCAATACTTTAATGTTACAGCTTTACTTTAGCGTTAGTGATAGTTTTAGATGCAAGGAATGTAGAGTGTCTAATGATAGTAAAGTCCTCAAGAGAGCAATATAAAAACGGTAAGAACAAATTGTTTCTAGTGATGCCCTCCCGTGGACTAAAATAATAGTTTAACAAAAATGAACTTCAGGTTTAAAGATAAAGAAAATCTAGGCAAGCATCTATGTGCATGATTTATATAGAGTCTCAGATTTACATGGTCAATTGTGACCAAACGTCTTCATATAAGATATGGATATTACAATGTGATATCAAAATTGAGGATCACACTGTAAGTGGTTTCAAATTAAAGAGAAATGTGATTATAACGTTTTTTATGCACTGAATACAATACATTACTTTAAATGGACATGAAGAGCAAAAAGAAAATTATATAATATGTTAGAGCATTTTATTATTGCACTAATGTTTGTATATAACTCAAATTAAACACATAGGGGCCAAATTATCAAGCTCCGAACAGAGCTTAATGCCCCTGTTACTGCACGAGCCTTCAGGCTCGCCAGAAACAGCAGTTATGAAGGAGCGGTCTAAAGACCGCTGCTCCATAACTGATCCGCTGCCTCTGAGGCTGTGGTCTTCAATCCGCCCGATCCTATACGATCGGGCTTATTGCCACCCCCTGCTAGAAATGCTTGTGCAATGATAAATGATGACAGCATATGCTGTCAGAATTTATCGATGTGTGGCAGACATGATACGCTACATCATATCATGTCCATCCGCACTTTCATAAATTGGCCCCATAGGGGTCGATCACAATCTATCGCCTGATTTGTTTTCGGCAGGTTTTAAGCAACAAAGGAGAATTTTCACTTTGATGCTATCAAAATCATGGGTTTTCAGCTGTTTCTTGGAGCTGCAAACACGTTTTTGGCTCACCAAAAAACCCTATCAATAACATAGAACCGAAAAGCTCTTAACAATCACAATCCATTTTCTGGATATTTTTCAACAGGTTTTCAAAACCATCAAATTTGACACCTAATGGCACTTGATAAAGTCCCAAAAATGGCTTTTTATTAGATATTTACAAGTATTCTAAGATGAATTGAAATAATTCTATTATCTCAATTAATAATAATCTCTATTTATAATATCCAGAACTTCGTCTTACCATATTCTTACAGTTATAGAATTGAGACAAAAAGAAACCCTTTTCCATACAGTGAGAATGAGGTTTTGAAAGCTAGCACTGCACAGTGAATACATAAAAGTACGGCCTGTACAGTGGGTAACTGAAAACGTGCTCTGTACAGTAAGTCATTGAAACTTTATCTGAACAGTAAGTTCTGCATTTTTGGACTAAACTTAAAACCTTTTCACTGGTGGGTTCACAATTTAAAGTGTGAGCATTGTTAAATTCCTGTTCGAGAAGATGTTAACACTTTTGGCCTCTTTATTTTTAAATTCTGATGTAAATCATTTCAAACAGGAAGACAATGCTTTCTCAATTAATTATTGGAAAAAAATGGAAAATTAATACTTTTTAAAATATTAAATGTATCAATATAATAATTGAACAAACTTGCCCAATATACCCATCATGCTCTTATATAAATAGCATTAATATTTTTTAACAGTTATCAGGATCGATTTGGACTACAATGGGTTAATTCTACACATGTAATGATGATTCCCTTACACACTGTACCCAGGGGTTAATTTAAAACAACTGTAATGTAAAGATAAGACATGTCAAGAGGCCATTTTATATGTTAGTTTCTGTTGGACTCCCAGTTTTGCGAAACATGGTTTCAGGAACTTCTGAAAACTCATTTGCGAATCTGGGCTAAATCCATTTTATTTGTGATCACTAGAAAAGCATGGTCAAAAATTTGTCAGAAACTGAAATCGTTTTCAGGAGCAGATATCGGAAAGATTGTGATTTAAGGCCACAGTTAAAGTTAGTTCCAGAGCAGTAATGCACTACTGGAACATAGCTGAAATCATCTGGTGAGCCAATGACAAATGTGTGTAACTGTTGCTCTCGGTACGGCATTGCAGCAGCTGAGGATATGTACACATGATTTTCCACAAAGGATACCAAGAGAAAAATAAATACATTTGATAATAGAAGGCATACAGCTGCACCTCACAGACAACAAGGCTGACACTAGGCTGACAGCCATGTCTCACAATCAGAGAGGGATTTCATGTTATTTTGGGCCTGGCCTGATATACTGCAGGAACGTTTCTTTCTGTGAAAGGCACGTGCTGGGCAAAAAGGCACGTCCTGGAGTGGTAACTAGCCAAAGAACAAAATGTGCTAGTATTGTTTCCCTGGTTTTTGCTTTTTTCTTATTTCCTACGTTACAAACTTAAAAATGTTAATGCTAAATATACTTAAATAAATATAAAATTAATTTAACACATCATTAATTTATATTAATAGTTAAGGCCTTGATTACAATCTATTAGCAATTTGCTCCGAAAATGATTTTTGCCTTCAGACCAAATTGTGAGCTGAGTTTCACAATGCTGTATCGTTTTGTTTGTTAAAAACCCACCGCTGCCAACACATTTTCAACAGAAAAGCTCCTGAAATGTCCTTTTTTATACCTCTTTTTGCAACAGAACCTGAGAATGTCTCTTGAAACTAACTGGTAAAATAGCCCACTCTGACCTCTTAAAGGGACATGAAACCCAAAATTGTTCTTTCATGATTTAGATTGATAAAATATTTTTTTTTAAAGTTCCCCATTTACGTTTTTACCATTTGCTTTATTCTCTTGATATTCTTTGTTGAAGGTATATCTAGATAGGTAGCGTGCACATGTCTGGAAAACTACATGACAGGAAATAGTGCTGCCATCTAGTGCTCTTGCTGATGTATAACATTGTTGCAAAACTGAACATACCTTTCTGCTTTTCAACAAAGAATAACAAGAAAACAAAGAACATTTGATAGAAGTAAATTGGAAAGAAAAATGTAGGATTTTAGTCCCTTTGAGATTACAGGAAAGCTCTATAATTATTTAATCTCTTTGTTTATTCTACAAGGAAAAAACTAATGTGCATGTGTGACATTAAAGGGACATGAAACACATATTTTTTCTTTCATGATTGAGAAAGAGCATGCAATTTTAAACAACTTTCTAATTTACTTTTATTATTTAATATGCTTCATTCTCTTGATATACTTTGCTGAAAAGCATATCTAAATAGGCCCAAGAGCTGCTGACTGGTGGCTGCACATAGATGCCTCATGTTATTGGCTCACCCATGTGCATTGCTATTTCTTCAACAAATGATATCTAAAGAATGAAGCAAATTATATATAATAAAAGTAATTTGGAATGTTGTTTAAAATGGCAGTATAAAATCGTTTCAAAATTTACTTAGAAGCTTCCAGTTTAGCGCTGTTTAAAAGGTTACTGGAACACCCACTGAAAGTGGGAAATAGCAGACACTCCCCCTTCCTTTGCATATGAAAAGACCCTTTACACAAACAGAAGCAAGGTGGAGTAGGCAGGGCTGTCTTTAACACTGGGCAAAAGGGCCCAGTCTTTGTTGTGGGGCCCAAAGCAGCTGCCCCTTGAGCCTGCGCCAGGGCCGCCATCAGGGTGGAATTGGAGTCAGGGGCCCGGTTAGCCAGAAGGATCCCTATGAGCCAGGTCAATCTATTACACTTTCTGGGACTGACCCAATGTTTCTGGTAATGTGCGCTGCAGCTCGCCCACGCAGTGATTTTGTTGGCACCGCGCATTTGTTAGTAACGCCATGCATCACAGGGGGCGGGTTTTAGCTTTAGAGCCGTCAGCGAACCAAGAATAGAGCCAGCGACAGTAGCAGCGGAAAGACCGGTCCGTTTGTGGCCCTTATGATACCCCCAATGATATTTTAATTGTAACTGAAAACCCACTGACATCTCATAGGCTATAAAACTTTGAAAGCTTCACACAATTAGCACATAACTGCAATCGCCCCTAACTGTGACACCATTAAAAATCTATCCCCCTCTAAGAGATGTTCCTAGCTATCATTAAAGGACATAATAGTAAAACCTGACATGGTATAAGTGAAAGGTGTTTTGCAATACAATTGTATTAGCAAAAATACTTATAGTAAAAGCTACCACTCTTTCTGCGGCATTTGCACATACGCTATTTGTGCACCAACATTCAGATACAACACCTGCTAACAGAGTCAGAGGAGTCTTGCATGATGCAAATAAAAGGTGCAGTAAACCGCTTTTATATCAAAATGTTTAGTTATGCAGCAGTTTACTGTACCTTTTATTTGCATCATGCAAGCCTCCACTGATTCTCTTAGCAGGTGTTGTATCTGAATGTTGGTGCACAAATATCGTATGTGCAAATGCTGCAGAAAGAGTGGTATCTTTCTCTAGGATTGACTAGAAGTCATTTGATGTCTGTGCACAGTGCCACAGCTACAAGGTATGGGCAGTCCAGGGCACTGCATCCTCAGTGCTAGGGGAGGGGGCAGGGGATTTAATGTTGCTTAACTTTGCCTGGAGATGTTGGCACTGAGCAGCTTATTTTACTTTTAAATGAACATATTCAATCCTGTATAATGACTTGAAAATTGTTTATCAATCCTGTTTCCCCACAAGTAGGGATGATAATACAGCTGTTCCCCTACTTTTCAATCATAACAAATTTACTACATTTGAGATGTATTGTTTACATGACAGAATAAGAGGGATAAGCAAATACCAGCTTGTTTTGTCAGGGTTCCCCAGGTAGGAGCAGTAGTGCCAATGTGTATCTATCCCTGTGTATTTGTATGTCTGCATGTATGTGTGTGTATATCTATCCCTGTATGTTTCCGTGTCTACATGTATGTGTATGTGTATATCTAACCTGTATGTTTGCATGTCTACATGTATGTGTGTGTATATCAATCCATGTATGTTTGTGAGTCTACATGTACGTGTGTGCCTTTGCCTTTGTGTGTCTGTCTATCCCTTTATGTGTCTGTCAACAGGTGTGTGTGCCTATCTTATTGTGTGTCTGTATGCATGCATGTATGTGTGTTGTATATATCCTTGTATGTGTCTGTTTGCATGTATATGTGTGTGCATTGGGGGGGCAATAAAATGTTTGCCCAGGGTCCAATCAATATTAAAGATGGCCCTGGGAGTAGGTATATATCAGTATTCTCCTAAAACATTGGGGCTTGGTTAGGAGTCTGAAAATTCGAGCAATGTTATTTAAAAATAAGCAAAACTATCCATTTAAAAAAACAAACAACCTGTATCGGCTATATAAATGGATCATCTACAAAACATTTATGCAAAGAAAAATCTAGTGTATATAGTCCCTTAAGACAGTATCCACATGAATGCCATATGTACCTTAGCAGGATGCACATATTTATATAGTCACTTCAGGACAACAACATCTAAAAATGACATCATTTTATTTTTCATTTTTTTTGTAAATCACTTGCACTGTTGTGATTGTCACTAACAGTACTGGCATTATTCAAATAATATTTTAAAGAATATTGCTTAGTCTTAGTTAAAGGGGTACTCAACCTAAGAATAAACGTAGGAATGAAAAGTTCTTTTTAAACATTGCTATTTCACAATACAAGAAGCCCTGGAAGGAATAAATTGAGGGCAGGGGCATGTGACCACACTGCAGGCCAATAGCAGTGGGTTGCTGGGCAGAGTTGGGTGGAGGAGGAGCTGGGAAAGGGTTAGAGGGGTTTGTGAGGCGGAAGCCAGATCAGTTTGCCTGTTGAAGCGGGAAAAGCTGGCAGTCAGGATGGAGAGCGTGAGCCTGTTGCTGGAGCGGGTAAGGACCTTGGTAGCAGAGAAGGGTGTTACCTGGCTCCAGCAGAGGCTCTTTACGGAGGACAGGGGTTCCGGTGCAGCCACGGCTACAGAGGAGCAGGTGGGTACTACAAGGCAGGAGCGGTACAGTCGGCCGGTGAGGCGGGCAAGGCCGCCGGTGCGGCTTAGTCCAGGTGACAGGGGGGAGCCGTTAGGGCAGAGGAGGATGGATGCGGCCAGTGGGGGATGCAGCAGGTGGTCGGGAGGCCAGAAGAGGGCTGAGGAGGAACTGGGCACGTCACCGGTGGCAGCAGTTAGCAGCCGGGGAGCGCTGAGGCGCAGATTGTCAGGGAGCAGTGTGGACAGAGGATAGGGGGGAGAGGGGGAAGTCACAGGGACACAAGGAGCTGGTTTAGTGGATAGGGAGGGTGCGGTGGCAGTAGCCAGGAGCGGAGGGAGGAGAAAGGGGGGTGAGATGGGGGGGACTGGTTTGGAAGGCAGTGGGGGAGCGGGTGTTAGCAGCGAGAGAGGAGGGGAGAGGGAGAGAGGTAAAGAGAGCAGTGTTAGGTCTAGTGGGAGAGCAGCTGGAAATTGTGTGAGTGGTGGGGGGAGGGATAAGGGGCAGGAAGGAACAGTTAGTGGCAGTGGGGGAACTGGAGGTAGTAATATGAGGGGGGGGAAAGGGGGAAATGAATACTGCTAGGGCAGATGGGGGAATAGGGGAGAATAGTGGGAGAGGTGGGGGGAGGGGAAGAGGAGGAATGGTGAGAGGGCAAGCAAAAGGTAGAAGTCAGAAGGAAAAGGAATAGGTGATGAGGGGGGATCTGAGGTGGTTAGGGTGGGTAGGCGTAGTGTAGGGGGAGACTCCAGTGGGATGGGGGAGGCTATTGAGGTATTGGTCCAAGATATCAGGGAAAGGGATAGGCTTGCGGGGGGTAGGGGGGAGTGGGGGTATGGATAAGAGTAGTGGCAGGGAGGCTAGGAGTGGGGGAAAACGGGTTGAAAAAAGGAATAATCTGGAAGTTAATGTGTGTGTTGATTGCGTTTCAGATCCGGAGCAGTCGGACGGCATCACGGCGGAAAGGCCGGGATTGCCTGTGGAGCAGTCTTCATTGCAGGAGCTGGAAGAGGACATCCTGTGGATGAATGAATCCTACAGTGACTTCGCAGGAGAAGAGTCGCAGATGGGGCAACAGACGGAACCGGAGAGATCGGCACAGGTAGGCGAGATGGCTGCTTTAATGCAGCTTCTGCATTCACTGGTGCCTGGGGGAGGACACGAAACTCAGAGTGAGGGACAAGTTGGGGGGACTAGGGATGAGCGAGCTAGGAGTAGGGGAAGGGAGAGGGAGGACACTAGGGGGCACAGACATCATTCAAATCATTCTTCACAGAGGAGGAGTGGAGGTGCAGGCGGACAGGGCAGAAGGGAGAGGAGCAGGAGCAGAGGTGGACGGCAGAGGGAGAGATCCCGGACGCCGAGGACAGACTACAGGGAGCGGGGAAGGCACACGTCCCCCACGTGGGGCAGGCTGGATAGAGGTCAGGAGCATACACGAAGGAGGGAAGTTTCCATGTCCTGTAACAATGGTGAAAGGGGGAGAAGTTCATGTGGCATGGCGGAGAGGAGGAGAGAGGCTGCAATGGTGGTTCAGGAGCTGCCTGCAAGGGGGGAAGGAAAAGGAGGATGCAGGGGGTGTGTATGATGTGGTGGTGAAAGGTTTGAAGGAGCTGGTGGCTCAATTAGAAGAAAAAAGGAAGGTTGGGGGAGATGTGGGGACAGTGGCGGGAGCATGGGTACCGTCAGGGAAGGAGGTTAGTGTACCGGCGGGGGGAGCCCCCTCAGGGAGTGCGGGGGAAAAAGGGGGGGTCGGTGACGGTGACAGGTGGCGAGGTGCTAAAAGTGTCAGATCAAGCATTGCGAAGGCCTTGCTTGTGCTCGGTGGGACCGTTGGGGATCCATTTGAGTAAAGAGGTAAAAGAAAAGATCTGGAAGAGGGAGTTTGTGGAGGTTTTTTCTTTGTTGCCTTTGGACCACTTTATTGAGATAAAGGAGGATCCAAAGGGGGAACAGGGGAAGAAAGAGGAGGAGGAGAGAAAGAAAAAGTGGAGGAAATTACCTAAAACTTTTTCAAACTGGACTAGGGCCTTTTGCATATTGGCCAGTGTAATGGGGGAGAAATTCCCCGATCAGAGTTCGGCTATGAGATAGCAGGGGCTCAAAGGACGTATGGGGGACTTGCTTGGTGGCGGTACGATGAACAGTTCCGCCAGAGGTTGGCGGTACGGCCAGAGATGCGGTGGGATGACCGGGAGATGGGTGTGTGGTTGGAGTTGATGACTCCGTTGAGGGGAGGAACTTGGCGTTCCTAGAACTGTTTCCGTTGGTGGTGGCTGTGATTGTGTGGAAAGACGAGCTGAGGGACAAGAAGGTGACGTTCCATTCTGACAACCTGGGAGTGGTATTTGCGATCAATAAGATGACAGCAAAGTCGAGGCCAGTGATTCGGCTCCTTCGAGTGTTTGTGCTGGAATGCTTGAGGGGGAATGTGTTTTTTCGAGCTGTGCATGTACCGGGGAAGCAGAATGTGATTGCTGACTCTCTTTCCCGGTTGCAGTGGCAGAAGTTTTGGGAGGCAGCCCCGGAGGCGGAGTTGGAGGAGGCAGAATGCCCACAGGCATTGTGGCAGATGGACTTCTTAAAGGATTGAAATTGGCGAGAGGGGCGTTAGCCCAGAGTACTTTAAAAGCTTACGTGCCAGTATGGAAACAGTGGTTTTGTAGGCTGTACAGGGATGGGGTTAGGCTGTCTAAAAAGGAATGGGTGTGGTATTTAGTTGATTGGGTGCAGGAATGGAAAGGGGTGAGGATGTCAAAATCCATGGTGAATCGTCACGTGGCGGCGTTAGCCTTTCTGTTTAAGCTGATGGGATGGGTAGATTTAACTAAGGAGTTTTGGGTGAAGTTGGCAGTGAAGGGGGTTTGTAGAGGTGGGGCTAGGGGGGACAAAAGACGTCCGCTAGTATTTGGTTTACTGTTAAAGGTGGTGGGGGCGTTGGAGGAGGTGTGCAATTCAAAGTTTGAGTATTATTTGTTTCGGGCGGCTTTTGTATTAGCTTTTTTCGGAGCTTTCAGGGTGTTGGAGTTGGTAGGGGCCAATAGGAGGGACAATGGTGGTCACGGGTGGCGAGACGTGGTGGTATCAGAACAGGAAGTGTCTATTTGGCTTAGAAAATCTAAGACGGATCAAGAGGGTGTGGGGCGAATGATCAGGATATTCGCTATCGGGGGTGTTTGTTGCCCAGTAAGTTCTCTGGTGGACTATCTGAGAATTAGGCCAGGAGGTGAGGGCCCTCTATTGAGGCATGAGGATGGAGGAGCGTTGTCAAAATATTAGTTTGGGGCGGTGCTTAGGAGGGCTTTGTTCACAGCGGGGGTGGATCCGAAGGACTTCGGATGCCATTTGTTTAGGATAGGCGCGGCAACTGAGGCGCATGAATTGGGGTTGAGTGAGGAAGTGGTGAAGAAGGTGGGAAGGTGGAAGTCGGGGTGTTTTAAGCGTTATGTTAGGCCAAACATGATAGTATAGTTTTTTGTGTTTCTTGACAGGTCCAGTACAGTGTTGGATAGTGGGCCACTCTTTCATTTACTGGGCGAGGAAGGCAGCAGCAACAAAGGAATGGGGAATCCAGTTGGGACTTCCTAAGGAACAAGTCAGGGTAAAATGGTTTGGGGTGAGAGGGCTCAGATGGGACGGGGTAGTGCCTACAGTGTGTAAGTACGCCAGGCTGTACAGGCCTCCTGACATTTTGGTAATACACGCTGGGGGAAATGACTTGGGGTTTATGGCTCAGAAGGATTTAATTGAGCAGTTGAAAGGTGGCATGAGAAGGCTGAAGGTTTTGTTTCCGAAGGTAGTAATTGTGTGGTCAGAAATTGAGACAAGGTTGGAGTGGCATTCAGCGTGGGATGTCAGGAGGCTGGACTTATCCAGAACAAAAGTTAATAGGACTCTATCAGGTTTTGTTTCTCAGTTGGGGGGTTTTGGCATTCGCCATGTTGAATTTGAAGGGGAGTCGGGCAGATGCTTTTTTCTTAAAGATGGGGTGCATCTCAATGAAGTGGGGTTGCACTTGTTCAATTTTAACCTGAAGGAGGGGGTACAGAAGGCCTTAGCCGGGATGGGCGGTGTCCGACGGTAGGTCGGCCAGTGGCGGGTGCTGGCCTTATCAGGCGAGTTTTATGTGGTAATGGTACCTCATCGGACGATGGGAGAGAGTTTAAGAAAAGGGGGCGTGCCTGGCAACAGCCAGTGGAAGGCACGTGTGGTGGATGATGGGCGGCACTCCAGGGTTTGTAACCACATTGGTTAAGTGGTTGTTTATTTGTAAACATTTGTTTGTGTTAATAAATGCGGGCTGCGGCCTTTTGTACCCCAACGTTGGCTACGTATTATTGGTTGCATGAAGAGTGCCGAGTGTGTGAGTCAAAGAAGCCCCGGAAGGAATAAATTGAGGGTAGGGGCATGTGACCACACTGCAGGCCAATAGCAGTGGGTTGCTGGGCAGAGTTGGGTGGAGGAGGAGCTGGGAAAGGGTTAGAGGGGTTTGTGAGGCGGAAGCCAGATCAGTTTCCCTGTTGAAGCGGGAAAAGCTCCCTCCCTCCCTTTGTTTTAAGGATTTGAGGTTGTCGCGGCTGTGGGGCGGGTGCTGGCCTTATCAGGCGAGTTTTATGTGGTAATGGTACCTCATCGGACGATGGGAGAGAGTTTAAGAAAAGGGGGCGTACCTGGCAACAGCCAGTGGAAGACACGTGTGGTGGATGATGGGCGGCACCCCAGGGTTTGTAACCACATTGGTTAAGTGGTTGTTTATTTGTAAACATTTGTTTGTGTTAATAAATGCGGGCTGCGGCCTTTTGTACCCCAACGTTGGTTACGTATTATTGGTTGCATGAAGAGTGCCGAGTGTGTGAGTCACTTTGCGTTGTCCTTTTTACACCGTTTCACTGTATTCTATTATCAAAAATAGCTGGGTTTCTTTATCCGAGTCCTATTCGGTGGGGGGGGGGGGTCTACCCAGGTAGGAACATATCTGCCGTTCCCCATGCGCAAGCTCAACTACTTAGTCACAGACATAACCGAAACTGTCAGTCAACTGTCCCAGACTGCAGCATTACAGCAGTGCCTGCAGGAGTACCAATTAGAGGCTAGGTTACAAGTGTAGCGCACCCATAAACAGGCAAATTCACCCATTTACAGACACTTGTTATTGCTACCACGAGCTCATGGTAGCAATTACCACTCCGAGATCAGATCTCTGGTTAATTTTCTAAATGTGCCACAATTGCCTCCAAATTAAAGTGTAGTGTAGTTTTATATTTAAAAATGTATTTTTTTAAAATAAAATAAACTGTATTAAGCAGTCTTTAGGGGTTAAATTGAGGGGAGGTCTCCATAGACCACTTTACATAGTGGTTTATGGAGAGCTGTGTATTGTCTATAAATATAAACACATAAATATATAAGTAAATATTCATATACATATATATTTAAATTTTCTGCCTATTATTGTGTGACTTACCCCCTTAGCTGCTCATGGAAGTACTCTCTATTAAGCGCAAATCTTCCATGCAATGTGAACATGAGGTCGTATTCGTATTGCGGGTCACTTCAAATGCCAGCACAATTGCGCATGCGCTGGTATTATGAGTGAAGCGCAAATACCGCTCTTACGAAAGCGCAATTTTGCAATCCACTCATAATCTGGTCCTAAATTGTCTGTATTGAAGAGTGCACATCTGCTATTCCATCAAACAAGTACTGGCAACCACAGCACAAACACACAGTGTGCATGCGTGACTGTATCCACCCAGTTGCATATGCACTCCGGAACGCCATGTATCACAACTTATTCATGGCACTTATGATTCATTCATCGGATTGAAAAGTGTTTTGACTGCACCTTTATAGGGTAGGTATTATGTGACGTCATGTACAAAATCTAATAAGCGATTTTAGAAAGAAGCTTAATTTTGGAATAAAAGTAAGTTTATTCAACTCTGCTGTTATTGCTCATTATAAATATATGTTTGACTCTTGGTATTTTTTGTCAAGTTTGCAATCCTTTAACTATTGCAATCCGTTACCATCCACACCACTGCTAACCCATCTAAATTCATCTTTTAGGTTGTCAAGATGGGCGCAGACAGTGCACACTTTTTCTCTCACTGTATGGTCACTAAGGTACTTTTATATATTTATTTCTGCAATTTGTTTACAATCCATTTCCATTTTGACGTGAAATAAAAACAAATTGGTGACTGAGTTTCTATACAAAAAACGTATAATATCTTTTTACTGGATTTTAACATTTTGTAAGCTATAAATTATGACCTTACTTTTTTGCTGATTGAACCTTTGCGAGTGTGTTTTTATAGGGAAAGAGTCTTTAAGTCCAAACTTGTTCATAAGAGAGCTTTTCAAAGTGCCTGCGCCTTCAATACTGAACTTATGGTCACAAATGCTTGTTAAGGATTTCAAATGCACTAATGTAGAAGCAAGCACTTTGAAAGGCACGCTTGTGAGAGTTTGGACTTAGCATGCATAGAGCCGCGTTCCTTATAAAAAAGCCAATCTCATTTAATGGTGTCTTAGGAAGATAAAAAGCAGCAAGGCAGAGGGGGTCGTGATTTACAGTTCAAATAATGCTAAAATCCAACAAACAAATATAATTGTTTTGAATAGAAACTCATAGTTCCCATTTTGTTTTAAAGGGACAGTCAACACCAGAATTTTTTTTGTTTAAAAAGAAAGATAATCCCTTTATTACCCGTTCCCCAATTTTGCACAACCAACACAGTTATATTAATATACTTTTTACCTTTACGTGCATGAGTTCAATGTTATCTATATGAAACATGTGAACTAATGCCCTCTAGTGGTGAAAATGCATTCAGCTTAGAGGCAGTCTTCAAGGTCTAAGAAATTAGCATATGAAGAGAACAAAGCAAAATTGGTGATAAAAGTAAATTGGGAAGTTGTTTAAAAGTGCATGCCCTATTTAAATCATGAAAGTTTTTTTTGGACTTGACTGTCCCTTTAACTTCTTGACAGAATAGAAAGAAATGTGCCTTTAACAAACAATAGAAATAAATATTGTTTAAAATAATACTTGTGAAAGTTGCAAAGTAACCATATAGCTATAGAAAAAGAGTTTGCAGTCTGCCCATCCCCACAACCTAAAATATGCATATAGATGACAAATTGCAATAGTTAACTATGAATGTTGGCCTAATTATCATAGTGCAAGCAGACATGATCCGATATTGCGGATCATGTCTGCTGCACATCGATAAATGCCGACAGCATACGCTCTCTGCATTTATCATTGCACCAGCAGTTCTTGTGAACTGCTGGTGCAATGCCGCCCCCTGCAGATTTGCGGCCAATCGGCCGCTAGCAGGGGGTGTAAATCAACCCGATCTTATTCGATCAGGTTGATTTCTGGCGAAGTCTGTCCGCCGCCTCAGAGCAGGCGGACAGGTTATGGAGCAGCGTTCCATACTGATAAATATGCCCCTAAGTGATCATCTTTAAAAAACAGATTTTATTAATGCCAGTACTGTTAGTGACAATCACAACACTGTGAGTGTGACTTACAATCAAATATTAAAAATGAAATATAAAACCATTTGTATATGTTGGAGCCCTGGAGTCTGTTTTCCTCCAGATTCCCTTAGCTGTACATGATATCATGTAGTCCCTATAGATATGTAAATGTGTGTAGGCAGCCACTTCAATAGAGATGATTGGAGCTTTAATGAATTGATACCATGCATGTTAATAGTCCTCTAGAATGTCTCCAGTGGCCATTTCAGAGTGTTTAACATACAGAATGTGCAAGATAATGGACTGTTTGGAAATTGCCGGGAAATGGTGTAGAAGATGTCTAAAATGTCTTTTTAAAGACTAAAAGTTCCTAAAGATGTTAAAATTCGATAAGCCAAAAATGGTCTTGAAAAGTTGTTAAAAATTGACCCAAAAATATATTGTTTATCCAGGATCTAAACAGCGAGTGCAAGAATCAGCCAAAATCATTCTATTGTGATCATCAAAAATTATGCTCACGATAGATTGGGTTCAAGGCCTTAGTGAGAAACCAATATTTATAGATAATTGGCATTTATCATTCCTAATGAATTAATAGTTGCTACATTTTACTTTTATTTTGGTTGCACAAATTTTCTTCTTGTGAAAAATACCCATATAAGCCAATTATATCCATATGTCTTACAGTTTTTTTATTGTTTTTTTAGTTGTTTAAGTAGATTGTGCTATTGTAGTATTTACTATTTTGAATGGTTTTAGTAATTCAAATTGCCGTTCTTCTAATGGATTGGAATAGGTTGAAGCAAATGAGGAGAAATATTTTCTGGACTACAGTATTTTTACCTAGGAATTCTGATGATTTGGAATTAGGGTCATAGTCTGATGGAAAAAAAAATAATACCATTTCTGTAGGTAACCAACAACAAAAAAGTATACACGCAAGGAGTACAAATTACATCACTACAAGGCTTACTAATTGCTTGGTAGTGAAAAGTTTAAGGGCTAGATTATAGTGGAACACTTATTTATAGCATGCTCGCAAACAGGCAAAATTTGCCCATTTGCGGGGCGCACAATAAATAAACAGCCATTACAAGTGGCTAATTATTTTTACCATGAGCTTGTGTTTGCATTGCTGTCAACTTGCAATACCAGTACACATTAGCGTGTACTGGTATTACTCAGTGGAGCGCAAATATCGCTTTCACCAAAGAGATATTTCGTGCTCCAATTGTAATCTGGCACAAAATATCTAAACGAAAGCAAAACAAATGAAGTATCTGAATATATTAAAAGAAACAGTGTTTATATGGAAGACTCGAAGCTCTTTTGAGAGCCTAGTTTTATGACAAATTAGGCATTTCGGAAGTATGAAATTAATTGCCCCTTAGCCTACAACATTGATAAATTCCCACAGTTTATACCGTGAGTCTCACCATTTACTATTGAAGGGGCAGTAGTAATATTATTTTAAACATTCATGGCTTCATAACAATATTAATTTTAAGAAATATATTGTGCAATATGGTTGAGGTAGTACTTTACATGATATAAAATGTTTTTCAATGCACAGTAAAATATGATAAACTGATAAAAAAATGTTTTATTCTGTTCTGTAATATAGTATTACAACATAAGGGAATAAATGCTATTCTGACTCTCAATTGCTTATCTTTGTTACATTTACTCCCAATCAATTTCTTATTGGCTGGACAATATTCAAGAAACGTCTAAAATTGTAATACACAACTACAACCTTGTGTGCCGCACACGGAGCAGCAATATTGGTCTATGTTAGAAATATTCTTAAAAGGACAAAAATGTAATTAAATAATTATTTGGTTAAATAATTAACTCTAATTACTTATTTGGATAGATTTAACTCATCATTAAATAGTATTGCATTCACACTGCATACAGAAATTTATCCTCAGAATATTTTACAACAAATGTTGTAATATATACATTATTTTGAGAGAAAAAAACAAGAAGATATTTTATATTAATTCAACATATATTATTTATAATATATCTTCTCTGAATATCCATCCCTATTAAATGCATTATACCATCATAGCTAGATGTTTGCTGTATGCTAAAAATCTTAACATGTTCCTTAAAACACAAGATTAATGCAAAACGTATTAAAATCCTCATGGTTGTAAACGCTTCCTCTTTTCTACTGTCCAAGTGTCTGAATTTCAGCTTCAGATGAACATTGCCTGCTGGGAATTGAGCTGCCAGTTTAATTAGTGTTCAGTAATTTCAATAATGAGTGACAATCCATTGGGGCTTTTAGGTTGGTCTTCTGTTCAGAAGTAAATCAATAATCCACAGTTTTTCTCCTTCTTTAAAGACAAGAAAGTGGCATGTGAGTTACATCAAATGAGAGAAAATAAATGAGTTAAAACACAAGTCCCTCAGTAACTTGAGAGGCAATTGGCTTTAATGGTGTGGGCATCCTCTTTGCTTTATTTTGATGTTATTGGATGAGTAGAAAGGTCATTAATAGTTGGGATAGGGTTCTAATGATTCATACATGGAGCAATTTGCCCTAGCTGTAACCATAGCGATTTTGGTAAATGAGCATAGGTATAAGAATTACTGATATATTCCCTTAGCTGACTATATTTTTGTCTCACAAGATATAAAAACAATTGAGGCTAATTGTGTGAGATTGGCTTTATTACTCTCAAAGTAAATGAGGTAATCTTTATAGTGTTCAGAACTTTATTTTGCTTGTTCATTTTGAGATTCAAGTTGCACACATCACATTTCCTATGATTTCTAGAAGAAAAAAATAGTTTGAAAATTTCATTTATTTAAAGATGTGAAAATGAATAGTTTTACATTTAATAAGATAATTTTCCATTTTAAACATCTCAAAAGTAGATATCATTTCTGTAAAAAAAAATTTTTTTAAAAAATGTTTATTTAAAAATATGAACATTTATGTCACTTTTTAAATTTAGTTTTGATCAAATATAATTATTTAAATTCTTGTTTCAGTGTCACATTTTTCAATGATTTTAACAAGAAAAATCTCCAGAAAAAATAATTTTATTTAAAATATGCAAAAAAACAAAAACAAACAATCAAAACATACCCTACATGTGATGTTTATGTATTTTCATAATATTGTTAAAATAATATAAAAAAATAGTCTTTCACATAATTATATGAGGTTTATATTGTTGATTTGTTATGACAATATATTGTTATTATGACAATATATTTAAAAATTTAATAGCTCACGAAAATGATGTGTTTGAATTCACTCCACTTTTTTAGATAAATGAAATAGTTAAAAATGGCTTTCTGTTCCATTCAATAGCAGTAGTGCGATTCTTCTCTTTTCTTAAAACAGGGCCAAGCATTCATAAGGTGTTGAATCTTGCAGTAAACTAACCTATTATAGTGGGAAAAAAAGAAACAAATAAAATCCCCAGCTGGGAAGGTCAAGTCTAATGAGGTGGGCTACAGAGAGGAGAGGTAACTCACAGCATTTCCCATGTAGGCCAGAGGTGGTTGCAAGTGAACAGCTGCTTATAATTATTATAATTTGACACTTTTCATCCACCTCAAGTGTTTTTTTTTCACCAGAGAGCAGATTAATTGTATATCAACTGATATACATAAAAGGATTATGATAGAAGGCTTAATATTTTAATGCTAAATAGACAGTGTCACTGAAAATTTAACACTAAATTTTGAATTAAATTCTCAGGAGCTACACTGTATTTCAATCACCTAATATTTCCTAGAATTCTAGACAAGTTTATAAGACTGGCTAGAAATGCCATTCAAAAAAAAAAAAAAGGTTACTGCTAAGATATTCTTTATTTTCTAAATAGACCCTCAGTATTAAAATTTCCAGTGATACGCCACCCCATTAGAATTTCAATAGTACTTTATTCCCATGAGTAAAGGCAATATCCATATTAAAATGAAGATGTAATATATTAAAAAAGCATTATATATTGAAACCTTTTGCCAGGAATCTACAGAAACCAATGATTTACATAGGACAGACCTTTGCTTGCAGACTGGAATGTTAAAGTAAAATGATTTGTGTATTTGAAACCTCAAATTAATTGAGAGCAATGTATATATAATTTACATTATTTCAAGCATTTATGTTTAGTTGTAAATAACATTTTCCACCCAATGAAAGATGAAATGTAATAGAAAAAATACTACAATTAAAAAGAAAACTCACTGGTTATTGTTTTGGGCAAAGTCAAATCAAATAATTTGGGTATTTTATTTCTTATTTCTAAAGCTTAAAGGGACACTCAGGTTAAATTACATTTTCATGATTCAGATACAGCATATAATTTTAAACAACTTTCCAATTTACTTCCATTTAAAAATATTTGTACATTCTTTTATATTTACAATTTTGAGTCACCAGATCCTACTGAGCATGTGCAAGAATTCACAAACTCTACGTATATGCATTTGTGATTGGCTGATTGCTATCACATGGTACACGGGGAGTGGAAATAGACATAACTTTGAAATTTGTTATAAAAAAATCTACTACTCATTTGAAGTTCAGATTAAGTGCTATTGCATTGTCTTGTTATCTTGCATTTGTTGATTATGCAAATCTAATATGTTGACTGGTCCTTTAAAGTCTGTAATTTAAAGGGACATAAAGGCGAAATGTCCTATAAATAATACTGCAGAGCTCCCATTTGTAATTAATTTTATGGCATAGTCTATGTTTGGGAATTCTGTTCCACTATCCCTCTTGCTGCACTCCCTGAGAGCTGGGTTGTCAAGCCCAACACATAACACTCCTGATTTATGCACATTATGTTATCTGTCCCTAGATTGGTAGCTGCAACTCCACCCATCAACGTGATTGTCTAAGCCCCTAGCCTCCCAGTCGTTGATATTATACAGAACATATTGAGAGCCTTGGTATTGCATAACAGATTTTACTACAAGCATTTTTGCAATAAACATTTGTTCACAAAAAATATGTTTTATTAAATACTAGTTGATAAGCCTGCCCAGAGCGCTGTCTATTTGTGAAATATGTAACCCCCAAGCTACAAAAAATAAAAAAGTAAAAATACAGAAAAAAATAAACACTGTCCAAAATAAAAATCTTAAACCTAATCCCTATGAGAATAAAAAAGCCCCCCCAAAATAAAAACACCCCCTAATCTAAGAATGAACTACGAATAGCCCTTAAAAGGGCTTTTTGTAGGGCATTGCCCTAACAAAATCAGCTCTTTTACATTAAAAATAAACAAAGTCCCCCCTAACAGTAAAAACCCCCACCCACCAAACCCCTCAAAATAAAAAAAAAACTAACACTAATAAACCTAAACTACCAATTGCCCCTAAAGGGGCATTTGTATGGGCATTGCCCTTAAAAGACATTCAGCTCTTTTTCACTGCCCTTAAAAGGGTAATCAGCTATTTTGCAAATTGCCCAATAAACCCTAATCTAAAAAAACAAACCCCCAAAAAAATAAAAAAACAAACAAACACTAAACTCCAGTGGAGAAGGTCTTCTTCCAGGTGGGTCCATCATCTTCATCCACAGAAAAGGAGGCACGGAGCAGAGGTCTGGAGTGGTCTTCCCAGATGTGGCGCTCCTTGGTGGCGGTCATCGGCGGTGGCGCTCCTTGGTGGCGGTCATCGGCGGCGGCGCTCCTTGGTGGCGGTCATCAGCGAAGGCATGGAGGTTCCTCTTCATGCGATCGTCCGCCGCACACTGAAGATTGAATTCAAGGTACCCCATATTTGTTGGCTGCCTCGCGCTGCCAACATTACTTTGAAGATGCGTGCGCAACTGCCAACAGCGACAGATGCGTTACAAACGCGATTATAGTATAGATATCACATGTTTTGTGATTTTACATACAAAAGGCTCCTCTGGCACATGTGGGAAAGCCTTAAGTTCTAATGGTAAAGCCATGTGTTAATTCACCAGCAACCGTGGACATGTGCAAGTACCGGGTTCATATACACTTTACTTATAATAGGGGAGGCTTGTGTATGAAAACATTTAAGAGAAAATGTGAACATATTTCAACTGTGCATTTCACATTTGAATTTGATATCCCTTTAATGAATACATATACTTAATAACTACTGTTATTTAAATTAATCTAAATAAAACAAAACTATAGAATTATGCTTATGCTCCAAAACAATGTTATATAAACAATGTTATATCAAAATAGTTATTGTTGTATTTGGCAAGAAATCAGGCCAAATTATCAAATTACACTTTTAGGTCACCTTTAAATCATGTGCGCTACTTTTATTTCTCAGTAGTTCATGAACTTTTTTAAGCCTATTGCCAAGCTGTTGAATGAGACCTTTTCAAATCCCCATGTGTGCACCTATTAAATTCACAATGCACAACTATACACACCATCTAATGAGTTAACCAGGTGTTTCAGTAATATATTTTGAAATTCTACCTAGTTTAAAATCAAATTGATAAAAGCAAAAAGCTCCAATTAAAAAATCCACATTGCCTCTTTATCAGGTGTGGAGGTGAAAGACATTTACTGTAAATTTAAAGGGACATAAATCTTCTATTTTGCTACATAACCTAGTTTTTAACAAAACATGCTCTATAGTTCTTTATCTACTTGCGCCTTTCTATTCATTTTTAATATGAAAAGAAAAACAGACATATTATCCTTTTTCTTTCTTCTTTTTTTGCATAATTTCTCACTACTTACTGGCACTTCCTCTATTTTATATTGCTGAAATATATCAATATAGGAATGTTTGTCTTTACTTAAGTAAAATCCAGGACACTCCAGATGAATTTGACAATCAAGCATTTCAATGGGATATTAAAATCCTGCTGTGGGTCTATTTAAACCATTATTTCATAGACTGTCCCTTAATCAATTCCATTCCTCTACGCCTCTTACACTGCCAACATATGTCAATTTTATTTAAAAGTTCACTGACAACAAATGTATGTTGCTAAGCTCCAAAAAGTAAATGTCCGCAAAATGCTTTACAAAAGGGAGTCTGCAGACATCCTAAAGGCTGTTATGAAATTCAGTTGTCTTCACTTGAACTTAATTACTTCCAGATAGAAACCACCTATAGTTGTCAGCACATAAGTCTTGTCTCATATCTTAAATTGAGTTCTATGGCATTGTTTATTTACATGTATGTTTTTCCAGTTAAGTTCAATATAAATTATTAACTCATATGGTTTATGGAAACCTTTTAAGTCAAAATATAAATAGTTCTATTTCTTAGCACTCAGTAAAATGAATGAACTCACTGTTCCTCTCTTGCCAATTCATTCACTCCAAGGATAACAATTAGAAGAGAAAATTTACTGTAGTTCCGATAATTTGTGCAGAAAAAAAAAAAAAATTGCATTTCTTGACAAATAGGTTCATATTTTTTTCACAGGGTGGAGTAAAGTAAAATAAAATCTGGCAGTTAAAGAACATCTGGTCACTTTAACATGTTGTTGAAGATAATAATTCTTGCCAGATTTTCACCCACCCACAATAAAAACACCATTTTTTTTCAGATGTAGATTTTCTCTGTCTCAAGTTAACGTTGAAGTCACAACTTGAATACGGTTCTATGGTTCATTTAATTTCTTGCATGAATAAGAGTCATCGTGTTTTTAAAAGTACATCTGTGGTTTTTTTTTTCAGTATTCCCCATTATTGATAATTTCATTAGGTATCACTGTTACTGAAGCTATTGTAAAGAATGTAAGTATACTACAGAGACCTTAAGTCAATATTGTCCATGTAGTAAACATGTTGCACAGACAGACAGAAAATTAATTTGTGGAGGAATTATAAAAAAAACCATGGCTGGCACAACATTTATTTTTTTATGCTTCAATCGTTTACACAATCATTCTTGAATCCTTTACAATATGTGAATAATAAATAGCCTTAAAGGGATATGAAACTCAAAAAAATTCTGTCATGATTCAGATAGAGAAAACAATTTAAAAAAAGTTTCCAATTTTCTTCTATTATCAAATTTTGTCATTTGCATGTTATTCTTTGTTGAAGAGATATCTAGATAGATAGCTTGCACATTTGGGGCACTAGATTTGTGCATGCTACTGATATTACCTTTCTGCTTTTCAGCAAAGGATAACAATAAAACAAAGAACATTTGATAATAGAAGTAAATTGGAAAGTTGTTTAAAACTATATGTGCTATCTGAAGTAAGGGGTTTATGTCCCTTTATGTAAAACAGACAAATGTGTTGTATATTAATTATTATAATAGGATTAGAAGCAACAATGTACTACTGAGAGCTAGCTGGTGACTGGTAGTGTTGCACATATGCCTCCTCCCATTGGCTGATGTGATTGATAGGTTTGGCTAGGTTTCAGTAAACCACTGATGTTTCAGAGCTGACTTTAAGTGTTTAACACCTTTTAGGGATTAAATATATAGCAATAAAATGATCTAGCAAATTACAAAATTTTATTATTTTAACTTTTATGTCTATAGCAAAGGAGATAAGATAAACTCAATTGGCTTTTCAAAGGTTTTGTCCCTGAACTGCAAAATAATACAACATTTTCTAACAAAATTACAGTTTTAATATTGTAAAAACATTTATCTTGTATGCGGTGATTCATTTCAGATGCATAAATAAAACATTGATCTTGAGGTCCCTTTAATGGGTGGGCATATTAGTAATATTATGCTGCCTGTTAGATAACATGGTAACATTGCTAATAGATTACAAGTGAATATATATTTTTTTAGGATAAAAAACACTTTCTCCTATATATCTGTTTTCTATCATATCATGTGCTTTAGTGCAATATTGGGGTATGGAGCTAGGAAAGGGAGCTATATAGGGTGCAGCTATTTCTAAAATAGGTAACTTTATTTAAACAGATTAAAATATATTTGAGTAATAAATTTGAACAAACAATATATATATAAGTGAGAAAAAATATAAGTAAAAAATGTATATATATATATACTGTAAAGCATAGTATATATCTATGTGACTTCTCTTCCCCAGGTGTCAAAAAAGACCTTATTTATGAGGATTCCTTCTCAGGATGAGGAGAGGAACCAGCAGCGTTTGTAGGAAAAAACTGCAAGAAGATGTCAGAGGGAAATGGCCCCAAGATTACACAACAGGTTTTAAGAGTATTTAAAGGGACACTGAACCCAAAAAAAATATTTCATGATTCAGATAGAGCATGCAATTTTAAGCAACTTTCTAATTTACTCCTATTATCAATTTTTTTTCGTTCTCTTGCTATCTTTATATGAAAAAGAAGGCATCTAAGCTTTGTTCTTGGTTCAGAACTCTGGACAGCATTTTTTGATTGGTGGATGAATTTATCCACCAATCAGCAAGAACAACCTAGGTTGTTCACCAAAGATGGGCCGGCATCTAAACTTACATTCTTGCATTTCAAATAAAGATACCAAGAGAATGAAGAAAATTTGATAATAGGAGTAAATTAGAAAGCTGCTTAAAATTTCATGCTCTATCTGAATCACAAAAGAAAATTTTTGGGTTCAGTGTCCCTTTAACCAACTTGGGCTAACTTTTACATCACAAATATGTACTGGGCTATATTATCTGCATACTCCCCATAGTTAGATGTGAATATGAGTGTTATAATTAGTAATGAGATACCCTCATGAAAATTTAGTATATCTTACAAAATCACCAAATAGTTGTTGTTTTCATTCATCCCTCTTGGGTGTATGCTATTTAATAAATATATCCATTTCGTTTCTGCCTATAGGGTCTCCACCTCTGATGCCTGGATTTAACTGTTCTAGTCACCAGCATTTGAGGTGGTTTTCATTGCTATTGTGATACAAATAAAAGTGTTTGGCCACTGTCGTCAATTTTTTATCCTTGTCTAAATCTTTAGAGGCATTTCTAATATTGCACAGGTGCTCTGTGATTCTTGTGCCTAAACTTCTTGTAGACATCCCCACATAGAAAAAGTCTCTACATCCACATAAAAAGCAATAGATGATGATTTTGCTTTGGCAGTTAAAGTATTGTTTGATTTTCCTAGTGTTCCCAAATCTATCTCTAATCTCTAATATTTTGCACATATGTTTTCATACTCTGCAATGCCCACAACCTATAGATCCACTGTATAGGGGCTTATTACGCCCATACCTTTCATAATGGCTTCTCACCCATTTATTTCTCAGGTTGGGACCTCTCCTATATGTGACAATTGGATTCTCAGTAATCAGAGATTGGGTAATGGGATAACTTTGCAATCCATGCCAATGTTTTTGCAGTATGTTCTTGATAACATGTGGATGAGTGTAGTATGTTGTAATGAATCTGATATCATTGTCACCTATGTTGGTGTGTCTTTTCCTAGGAATCAATAGTTCATTTCTATTTAAATTGAGAGCTCTGTGGTATGCTCTGCTGAGAGGTTTAAAACCATATCATCTTCGGAGGAGTCGTTTTCTGAGTTCTCCTGCTGCCTTTTTGAATGATTCAAGGTCAGAACAGTTCCTTCTCAGCCTCAAATACTCTCCAATGGGAAGACCTCTTATAGTAGAAGGGGCATGGTTGCTACTTGCTGCCAACATGCTATTTGTTGCTGTTGACTTTCTATAAGAGTCTGTTTGGATGTAGTTTGTCTCTGACTTAGAAATGACTATGTCAAGGAAATTGATCTTAGATCTATCATGATTCATAGTGAGTTGTAGGCCCATATCGTTTGAATTTAGGGTATTAACAAATTTATGTAATATCTCTACTGGACCATCCCAAAATACCAAAATATAATCTATATACCTTGTCCATAACTTTATATGTTTTGTAAACTCTGACTTATTTTCCTTAAAGACTACATTAGCTTCCCACCAGCCTAAATATAAATTTGCGTATGTGTGGGGGCAGGCAGTCCCCATAGCCGTCCCACATACTTGCAAATAGAACTAGTTGATGAAAAGGAAAAAATGTGAGTTGATATAAATTTTAACAGGCATAAGATGAATTATTTCTTTTTTAGGCTAAGGGTATCATCTTGATCCAAGAAAAAATATATTGCTTTCTTTTTTGCACTGTTATGTCTATAGCAAAGGAGATAAGATAAACTCAATTGGATTTTCAAAGTTTATGTCCCTGAACTGCAAAATAATACAATTTTTTTTTTATATTGTAAAAACATTTATCTTGTATGCAGTGATTCATTTCAGATGCATAAATAAAACATTGACCTTGAGGTCCCTTTAATCATTAAGTGTAACATGTATAGTGGGTGAGCATCTTAGTAATATTATGCTGCCTGTTAGGTAAAATGCTAACATTGCTAATAGATTACAAGTGAATATATTGTGTTTTAGCATGAAAAAAACACTTTCTCCTATATATCTGTTTGCTATCATATCATGTGCTTTAGTGCAATGTCATAATAAGGCTATTAATGTCCTTTTTTTTTTTTTTGTTAAATCTGAAACATGTTTCTTATGTTTATGGGAATATCTCTGTCCATTAAAGCTATTAGAGTTGTCTTTATCAGCCAGTTAGAAATGTCGCTGACAATGAAATGTGCATATTCAGTATATGATGAAATGTGCGTAAACAAGCATTTCCTGTTGGATTCAAAATCATTTTACACAGCTTTGATTTAATTTTTTGTGTGCAAAATAATATTTAAAAACCACTGCATTTATTTGTATCATGGGAAAAAATATTGACTATTCGATGTAAACCTTGTAATGCCCAAAATGTACATAACAAATAACTGGAACAATAAATATTGCTTCTATTTTTCCATAAATTATGATTTATTTTACAGGTAATGTCCTGGATTTTAATAAAAAACATTTGTTAAAGTAATATCTTGTGTGGGGAAAAAAACTCACCAGAATATCTCAACTCACAGATTGCAAAATTAATAAAGATTTTTTATTCGCCCCTCATCACAGCCATTAATTCCAAGTCGTACGATCACTGTAGAAGCATCTATCTTTTAACTAGACATGTGTACAAGTGAAATTTTCGGTGTGGCCAAATCTTGTTACGAATATTTAAAATACTTTGTAATTTGAATATTGGTTGCCTGTGCTATTTGGTATTCGTCTCCTTTTAAATAAAGCGAATACCGACCATTTGTGGAACATTTACATTTGTTGTTGTTAAATGACATTTGTTACAGGTGAAAAATGTCACTTATAGCCTAAAATACTTACCTTTAGTGTGCTGGAGCGCTGCACTAAGCTCAATCCTTCTTAACATAGCCCCAGGGCACACTAATAGTAGGCATAGTGCGGCGGCCCCAGAGGCTACACTAAATGACCTTCTCCTTTAGTGCAGGCCCTGGGAATCATCGCGCTAAGTCTCCGATTAGGTAAGTATGTTAACTATTTAAAGGAAACAAATAAATACTGATGAATTTGTCATTATTCATTTGTTTTCTTTGAATTGCTGCAACGAATATCTCTGTTTCTGTAATGAATGTGCATTTGTAAGCAAAACAAATGCGCATATCCATTTGTAATCGCTCCAGAAACAAGCACGAGAGGAGCACTCACTTAAGACTTTACCTTTATTGTGTCAAACTTTAAAAACAGCTGGACAATACTTAATCAAACAAGCAGCAGCGATAGCCCATTCAAAATACAAAGAACAGCTTACGCGTTTCGGCTACATCCCGTACTCATAGCTTATGTACTTGTAACCGCTACTGTCAATGTGTTCCACTGTGAAAAGCACAAATATGCAAAACAATTTGAAACAGTTAAAGGAAAAATAATGTAAAACATAAACTTTCATGGTTTAGATAGAACATGCAATTTTAAGAGACTTTCCAATTATCAAATTGTGCACAGTCTTTTTATATACACACTTTCTGAGGCACCAGCTGCTACTGAGTATGTGCAAGAGTTTACAGTGTATACATAAATGAGTCTGTGATTGGCCGATATAGGGGGCCGGCACTTGTTGCACTTGTTGATTATGCAGTTCTACTGTATTTTAATGATCCTTTAAAGAAACATAAAAAGTAAACAAAATCATCAGCTTTAGTAAAATTGGACCATGAGATAAGATACTTAACAGAGGCAATAGAGACATTATGAGCTCCACATGCTGGACCGAAGTGTAGGTGAAATATTCCAATTACTCCTCTAGAACACCCCAGAAAACCCACATTATATCCATCAAACCTACATTACTATCACAAAATGTAACAAGTGAATATTTTACAATTACAAGCATTTGCATAAACTGCAGTCAGATTGTTTTTGAAATGTTTCAGTTGTAATTACATTTTCAATGTTGTTAGCAGTTCCCATTTAATGTGATATTTCATGTATTGGGCACCATATGCAATGACAGAAACAGACACTAACAAATTCTGGAAAAGATAGGTGAAGCGATGCTTAGTGAATTTACTACTAGACCATGAGTACGGCATCCTAGCTGAAATGCGTAAGACTTGCCTGCTACCCATTTTATGGAAAATAACTTTTTACATGGAATGCTTTTAATATGTTTGCAATTAAGTATTTTAATTTTTAATACCTTGGTGAGCCTCTGGAATTTTTTCACTTGAATTGCTTTACTATCAGACCCCTTGTCAATCTCACACACCTCTATCTATTTATCTATATATCCATCTATCTATCTTTCTATCTCTATCTGTCTGCTTTTTCTGTCTATCTATCTATTATCTAAGACTGTACATTTTTTATTGAAGATGTAAAACACTAGTAAAAATAAAGATGCATACTTCCCAATTATCCTGATTTAAGAGGGGCAATCCCTTATTCTGGACTCTGTTCTGCTGTCCCTCTGAGACAACAATAACTCACAATTTACAGGATTTTCCTTAGCTCCACCCATGATTCAGCCAGACACACCCATGGACCAATTAGGCACATCAATTGAGCAACCAAAAACACCCAAAATAACAATGGTCCCCTTTACACCTCCTAGGTCCAAGAGACAAAACTACAAATTTTGGGAGATATGAAGATGCACTTTAACAAAATTATTGTATAAATAAACATTTTATAATAATTTAGAACTTCATTTTTGATGACATACCCCTTGAAAAAACTATATTTACGATATCTCTTGTACATTTTTAACCACTTAGGGACAGATAAAAATGAGCTCCAGCATTGATGTGTGCAATTACAGCACAGCATGTTGCAGGGTCAGTAAATTAAACAAGCATTCAATATTCTATAGCGTCCTTCATAAAGTAAAATGGCTATGGCACTCAGACATGTACAGTATATCATCCATCAGAAAAAGTATAATTTACAAATAGTGAAATATTATTTTGCCTGAAAAATGTAAAGTAAAAAACATTTATATTTTGAATGAAAGTAATTCAGCTGTTTCAGTTGCTAATGTTAATGGGCTGATTTTGATTTGTTTTAGATATGTGTATTTGAAGGTTTTGGATACCTCTGAATGAGGAAAAAGGCGACTGCTCCTATCGTTCAGCTATTTTTGATGACAAACTTATTCTTGAGAAACTGCAACACACTAGGATCTAGATTTGCACCGATTCTAGTGTGTTGCGGTTTCAGAAGAATAAATTTGGCTCTAAAAATAGCCGAACGGCATGAACAGTCACCTTCTTCCACATTCAGAGGTATCCGAAACCTTCAAATACACATATCTAATTTGTATCTAGCAACCAATCAGTATTGCCATTGTACTGTTTTCTAATTAAATGAAAACATTTTTTACCTAACATTTCAATGTTTAAATGCTGTTCTGTTGTATGGATGGCATAACATGTTTGAGTATGGTGTTCCTTTAATTAAAGGAAAAGTAAAATCAAAATTAAACTTTATGATTGTGATACAACATGCAATTTTAAATAACTTTCTAATTTGCTTCTATGATCTAATTTGCTTTGTACTTTTGCTATCCTGTGTTGAAAAGCATAACTAGGGAGGCTCAGGAGCAAAGCACTACTAAAAGCTAGCTGCTGATTGGTGGCTACACATATATGTGTCTTCTCATTGGCTCACTTGATGTGATCAGCTAGCTCCCAGAAGTGCCTTACTGCTCCTTCAACTAAGGAAACCAAAATAATAAAGCAAATTTGATGACAGAAGTACAATGTAAAGTTGTTTAAAATTGTAATACAGAATTAATATATATATATATATATATATATATATATATATATATATATTATTTGCCTGCTGTAACTGTATATTAACTCCGAAATCTGTTCTACTCACCCCAGAGAGATTGGATATCATTATTTGAAATGATTTATAACACTAACACTCCTACATGCTGCACAGTGATTGGCTGACTTGTGCAGGAGATTGTTTATATTTGTCTCTAATTGGCCATAACAAAGGATGTAAGATCAAAAAAATTAAAGAAGCTATTAAAGGGATATTTCCGGATCTTACAAATCAATGCATCATTTTTTAACAAAATCAATTATTTAAAAAAAATGTATTTTGCATGCAGGTCTTTTAAAAAGAAGTGAATCATTTCTAGTACCAATAGTATGTAGTGTATAATGTCCCTTTCAATAATACTATTTTATTAAACACTTTACTATCATTAGAGATTAGGTGTAGAGCCTAAGGTACAGCCAGGAAAACTGGAGTTAAAATTACAATTAACAAAGGCAGCAGCTACCAGCTATCACTGACCCTTCAACGTGACTTAGAAGTACTGTGATTCACATATTTCCTCTTTTTAAAGCAAATCCATGACTGAGCAGCAGTGTGCGGTTGGTTTTAATCGTGCCCTGTGTTGGGTGGTCTGGGGACTTATCCTGCTTCCTATCTCATTTGCCTGCAAATGCCTTCACCTTGTCAGGGCCAATAATTATCCAGCCAGTGATGCTCGGAGCTGCCATTCCTTAAGATTGGATTAGATTGAAGAGGCAGAGGTTTGGCTCCTCTGTGCATTTTCTCAGTCAGTTAGTGTATCCACTAGGGGCCTTGCAAGGCCTACAGCAGAGCAACACTAACTTTCTCTCCCCTTCCTTATTATGGAGCTTAATAACAGCAGGCAGTGTATTAATATGTAAGAGATCAAGAGATTATTGATTAGAATCACTTGCCTAATATCCCCTGTCTGTCATGTAGTTCAACAGCCTTTTCATGATTTTTTGTGTCAGACCATTTAAATATTCATGACAGAGTTGCTTTGTACCTCCACGGCTGAATTTCTAATTAATCTGTCAAAAGAAATACAATATGCCCTTAAGCCTTATTATTATAAGGGTCAGCTGAAACAAAGACGGCCTGGCTAGGCCTAAGGGGTAATTAATTATAACAATGCAGTGTTTACCTTGGTTGGTACCTGCACCTTAAATGACTGCAAAATTAGGCTCTATATACTTCAGCCTGTGTTTGAAGCATTGTGATATGCCAGACTAAATCATAATGATTGGGACGAGTAAGAAAAGAGCCTCTACCGTGTTACAACATAATCAGCAATTATAGCTGGGAAATGGGGAGAAGGGGGAATTTTTATCTCATTAGAAAAGCCCACGTAGAAAGTTTTTTTTTTTTTTTCTTCTGTCACCAGTTCCTTTCTTTAGAATTCAAATGACTACACTCTAAAGGTGAGAGATCTCAGATTTAATTCCAATGCAGAAAGCTGGTCTAATTAGTGAAATAGTTTGGCTAAAATATGAATGACATTTGCTCCGACTTGCATCATCCTATTAATAGTGGGTGTCAGAGTGAAACATTAAGTGTATCATTCTTCTGTCAATTTATTTCTGAAATTATTGTTTCTTTATTTCCTCTGCCACATTACGGTCACTAATTTCTTCACACTTTTTATGAGATTCCTAATGCAGCCCTGTAATGAACTCCAAAAACTCAACCGCAACTCTGAAATTAAAATACTAGTCTCTTGTCAGTGTGACACAGCCGAGTAAAAAGTGAATAGTATCATTCTTCTGTCAATTTATATCTGTCATGATTTTTCTTTATTTCCTGCCACATTATGCCCACTAGTTTAATTCCATTTTTATGTGACTTGTTAATGTGAATTTTAGGTGGCTTTTAATCACCTCCAAATTTGTACAATATCACAATAAATCATAACTGTATCCTCTCTTATGACAATTTATTTCTGTCATTATTTTTTATTTCTCTTTCCTTATTATAACTTTTACTTTCATCTCCTCCTTTTGTGACCTTTACATTGTTGCATTTTTAAGGGAAGCACATTTAAAGTTGGCTCTTTCAAAGGCAAAAAAAAAAAAAAAGTAAAATATTCTACTATGCATTTTATAACTTAAATAGTAATTACAAAGATCAAAATTATTTTACACTACAGCTCTTTATGGGCGCGATCCGATATAGATCGTAGTTTGCGGCGCAAGCGAGGGAACCCCCGCTGCCCGTAGTTTCAGCTCGCACATATATACGGCGCCATCAGATGCTAAAGTGCCGTAAGTCTGATAAACCAGCGATGTCCAGAAATCTGCGTAAGTAAACATTTCTGGAGTCGCCCGTGACTTATGGCACTTTAGAAACTGCCGGCGCCTACAAAACCTGACTAAGTTATAAAATCTCCCGTACTGTCTAACACGCCTCCCAAACATAGCCCGACACGTATACCCCTCTATCCGCTATCCCCCCTCACTCTCCTAATAATAAAAAATGTATTAACCCCTAAACCGGCGCTCCCGGACCCCGCCGCACCTAATAAAGTTATTAACTCCTAAACCGCCGCTCCCGGACCCCGCCGCACCTAATAAAGTTATTAACCCCTAAACCGCCGCTCCCGGCTGATAACCCCTAAAGCTTTGTACGGAATTCGAGGGACGCCATCTTGGATGACGTCCCTTAAAGGAGCCTTCATTCTGTGTTAGGACGTCGGAAGAAGAGGATGGATCTGCGCCGGAGGTCTTGAAGATGGAGCCGCTCGTCGTCGGATGGATGAAGATAGAAGATGCCGCTTGGATGAAGATGTTTGCCGGTCCGGATCTCCTCTTCTGCCCGGATAGGATGAAGACTTTGGAGCCTCTTCTGGACTTCTTCTTGCCGGATAGGATGAAGACTTCAGGACCCTCTGGAGGACCGATCGGTGATACCCGGCATGGTGAAGACAAGGTAGGAAGATCTTCAGGGGCTTAGTGTTAGGTTTATTTAAGGGGGGTTTGGGTTAGATTAGGGGTATGTGGGTGGTGGGTTGTAATGTTGGGGGGTGGTATTGTGTTTTTTTTTACAGGCAAAAGAGCTTATTTCTTTGGGGCATGCCCCGAAAAAGGCCCTTTTAAGGGCTGGTAAGGTAAAAGAGCTTTTCAATTTTAATTTTAGAATAGGGTAGGGCATTTTTTTATTTTGGGGGGCTTTGTTATTTTATTAGGGGGCTTAGAGTAGGTGTAATTAGTTTAAAATTGTTGTAATATTTTTATTATGTTCGTAAATTATTTTTTTATTTTTTGTAACTTAGCTTTTTTTATTTTTTGTACTTTAGTTAGTTTATTTAATTGTATTTATTTGTAGATATTTGCAGGTAATTTATTTAATTAATTTAATGATAGTGTAGTGTTAGGTTTAATTGTAGATAATTGTAGGTAATTTATTTAATTAATTTATTGATAGTGTAGTGTTGGGTTTAATTGTAACTTAGGTTAGGATTTATTTTACAGGTAATTTGGTAATTATTTTAACTAGGTAGCTATTAAATAGTTATTAACTATTTAATAGCTATTGTACCTGGTTAAAATAAATACAAAGTTGCCTGTAAAATAAATATTAATCCTAAAATAGCTACAATATAATTATAATTTATATTGTAGCTATATTAGGATTTATTTTACAGGTAAGTATTTAGCTTTAAATAGGAAAAATGTATTTAATAAGATTTTTTTTATTTTGTTAGATTTAAATTATATTTAATTTAGGGGGGTGTTAGGGTTAGGGTTAGACTTAGCTTTAGGGGTTAATAAATTTAATAGAGTAGCGGTGAGGTCCGGTCGGCAGATTAGGGGTTAATACTTGAAGTTAGGTGTCGGTGATGTTAGGGAGGGCAGATTAGGGGTTAATACTATTTATTATAGGGTTATTGAGGCGGGAGTGAGGCGAATTAGGGGTTAATAACTTTATTATAGTAGCGGTGAGGTCCGGTCGGCAGACTAGGGGTTAATAATTGTAGGTAGGTAGCGGCGACGTTGGGGGGGTAGATTAGGGGTTAATAAATATAATATAGGGGTCGGCGGTGTTAGGGGCAGCAGATTAGAGGTACATAGGGATAATGTAGGTTGCGGCGGTGTGCGGTCGGCAGATTAGGGGTTAAAAAAAAATATTAGAGTGGCGGCGGTGTGGGGGGCCTCGGTTTAGGGGTACATAGGTAGTTTATGGGTGTTAGTGTACTTTAGAGCACAGTAGTTAAGAGCTTTATGAACCGGCGTTAGCCCAGAAAGCTCTTAACTCCTGGCTTTTTGCTGCGGCTGGAGTTTTGTCGTTAGATTTCTAACACTCACTTCAGCCAAGACTCTAAATACCGGCGTTAGAAAGATCCCATTGAAAAGATAGGATACGCAAATGGCGTAGGGGGATCTACGGTATGGAAAAGTCGCGGCTGCAAAGTGAGCGTTAGACCCTTACCTACACGACTCTAAATACCAGCGGTAGCCCAAAACCAGCGTTAGTAGCCTCTAACGCTGGTTTTGACGGCTAACGCAGAACTCTAAATCTAGGCGTTAGGGTTTATTTTATAGGTAAGTATTTAGATTTAAATAGGAATATTTTAATTAATAATATTAATATTAATTAGATTTATTTTAATAATAATTAAGTTAGGGGTGTTAGAGTTAGATAGGGTTAATATAGTTAATATATATATAATATAATAACTATATTAACTATATTAACCCTAATATAATTAGGGTTAATATAGTTAATATATATAATATAATAACTATATTAACACTAATATAATTAGGGTTAATACAGTTAATATATATAATATAATAACTATATTAACAATATTAACCCTAATATAATTAGGGTTAATATAGTTAATATAGGTGGCAGCGGTGTAGGCGGATTAGATTAGGGGTTAATACATTTATTATAGGTGGCGGCGGTATAGGGGGATTTAGATTATAGGCAAAAGAGCTGTTTACTTTGTGACAATGCCCCGCAAAAAGCCCTTTTAAGGGCTGGTAAAAGAGTTTGTTACTTTGGGGCAAAGCCCAGCAAAAAGCCCTTTTAAGGGCTGGCAATAGAGCTGTTTACTTTGTGGTAATGCCACGCAAAAAGCCCTTTTCAGGGCTATTTGTAGGGTTAGACTTAGGTTTAGTGGTAGGGATAGTTTAGTATTTTAGGGGTTAATTAATTTAATATAGGTGGCAGCGGTATAGGGGGATTAGATTAGGGGTTAATAATTTAATATAGGTGGCGGCGGTATAGGGGGATTAGATTAGGGGTTAATAATTTAATATAGGTGGCGGCGGTATAGTGGGATTAGATTAGGGGTTAATAATTTTAATATAGCTGGCGGCAGGGTAGGAGTTCACATTAGGGGGTAGGTAATATAGCTGGCGGCGGTGTAGGGGATCACATTAGGGGGTAGGTAATGTAGATGGCGGCGGAGTAGGAGCTCACATTAGGGGGTAGGTAATGTAGGTGGCGGCGGTGTAGGGGCTCACATTAGGGGTTAGGTAATGTAGCTGGCGGCGAAGTAGGAGCTCACATTAGGGGGTAGGTAATATTTCTGGCGGCGATGTAGGGGCTCACATTAGGGGGTAGGTAATGTAGATGGCGGCGGGGTAGGAACTCACATTAGGGGGTAGGTAATATAGCTGGCGGCGGTGTAGGGGCTCACATTAGGGGGTAGGTAATGTAGATGGCGGCAGGGTAGGAGCTAACATTAGGGGGTAGGTAATATAGCTGGTGGCGGTGTAGGGGCTCACATTAGGGGGTAGGTAATGTAGATGGCGGCGCGGTAGGGGCTCAAATTAGGGGGTAGGTAATGTAGATGGCGGTGGTGTAGGGGCTCACATTAGGGGGTTATACATTTAATGTAGGTGAGGTGGGGTCCGGGAGCGGCGGTTTAGGGGTTAAATACTTTATTAGGGATTGTGGCGGGGGATCGCGGTTGACAGGTAGATAGACATGCGTTAGGTGTTAGGTTTTATTTTGCAGCTAGTTTAGGGAGTTACGGGGCTCCAATAGACAGCGTAAGGCTTACTACGCCTGCAATTTGTGGCGAGGTGAAAATGGAGTAGGATTTCTCCATTTTCGCCACGTAAGTCCTTACGCTGTATATTGGATACCAAACTGCGCTGGTTTGGTATACCTGTCTATGGGCCAAAAAACTACGGCCGAAGGCAGAAATATACAAGCGTAACCTCTATGTTACGCCGTATATGTGATACCAAACCAGCGCAAATTTTGGCGTTGCGGGCTTTTGTGGGCGACGATTTATATCGGATCGGGCCCATGGGGTCTATATAATAGCCAAAATCTTTGACTTAAATATTATTCTTAATCATTGCAGAGCTGTTTCTCTCGATTACCTTGTAACCTTTACCTACATTTTAATTTATTATTAAAGGGCTTGATAAATATGGCTCATTCCACTTATGTGGATAATTTATACTTACATTTTATATGATATGAAACCCAATTTGTTTTTTTGTTTTTTATGATTCACATAGAGCATGCAATTTTAAGCAACTTTCTAATTTACTCCTATTATCAATTTTTCTTCGTTCTCTTTGTAGTTTTATTTGAAAAGGCAGGAATGTAAGCTTAGGAGCCAGCCCATATTTGGTTCAGCACCCTTGGTAGCGCTTGCTGAATGGTGGCTACATATTCTAGCAAAAGTTGATTGAAATGAGCTAACAATGTTCAGTAAATAGTGCTAAACTACTGTTGCACTTTGCCTCCAAATTCTATAATCAATAGAGACACAAATGTCTTCTGTATTTTGTTATGAGATTGAATGCAACCTCAGAGTTGTAGAATGATCGATGTTGGGAGTATCATCTTTTAATTATTAAATTAAGAAGCAAGTAGTAGTTTGGCCTTTGGGCCATAAATGACTAAAGTCAAACAACATCGGCCTAAATTCATAAAAACTTGTTTGCTAAACTAATATATTGCAGGAAAAAAAAAACTTAATACTACATCGCTGCTTGAAAATAGAGAGATTCAAAGAGATTTGTCCCTACCTCTTACCAGATCGGCCAGTAGCGAGTGTAACACCCTTGAAATCAAAGGGACTGCCTGTATCTTGCAACAATTAAAGGGACATGAAACCCAAAAAAAATTCTTTCACGATTCAGATAGAGAATACAATTGTAAACAACTTTCTAATTTACTTCTATTATCTAATCTGTTTTATTCTCTTGGTATCATTTGTTGAAGGAGCAGCAGTGCACTACTGGTTTCTAACTGAACACCTGTGTGAGCCAATGACAATCAGTTTATATATGCAGCCACCAATCAACAGCTAGAATCTAGGTTCTCTGCTGCACATGAACTTTCCTAGATAAACATTTTAGCAAAGGATAACAAGAGAAAGAAGCAAATTAAATAATAGAAGTAAATTGGAAAGTTGTTTGAAATTGTATTCTCTATCTGAATCACGAAAGAAAAATTTTGGGTTTCATGTCCCTTTAACTTTCTACAGCATACAACTACTTCTGTCTAGAATACCAACATCATAGAGCTGTTAAACAAAATTACAAAACAAGCAAAAATAAATAAATACATCAGTAAAGATGACATCCCCTATAAAAAAAAACATATGGGGAAAAAAAATAGAAAATATTCAAGAAAATTAAAACCCAAAAAAATACACACAGAAAAAAGACATCCATTTCAGCAACATGACCACAACACTACATACTTCACACTACACATTGTGAGTAAATAGGTGAAAAATCATTCACTCACTATGCTTCGAGAATGTTACAAAACACCCAATGGCAACCAATTGTTTGTGTCTGCAAGATAGTGGATACAAATACTGGCCTAAACAGCCAGAATACTTTAAAATAATGGAACAGACATGCAGATATTTGCTATTTATACACATTTACAGATCCAGTTTTGCAAATGTGTTTTCTAAGACTTTAGGTTGTATTTATTCTTTTTCCACATTTCTAGTGGTTCACGTTTGTTGTGCAAGATATTCTGTATTTAACACAACTATAGATGATTACGGTAATAACGCCCACTGGGGGATCATCCAGAAAAAATAGGTGCATTGAGAATTGATGAATTTCATAAATGATCTTGCCTAAAGAATGAGAATCTTAAACAGAATAATGATCATCTATAAATCTAACCTGTTGAAGAGACATGAATAATTAAAATTAAACAAGATATGATATTAATGAATAACATTTAAATAAGTTATATTATTGAATAACAACACCCATCTGTGAATGCATGCGCCAGCTGTGTTCTACTGCACTTATAAGAGTATCATTAGTAGCACATGATGATATTTTATATCTCCCGATATGCTAAATACATTTTAACAAAATAAAGCACAGAATACGGCACCTTTTATGAATCAGATCCACAGCAAAACTTACAAATTAGAGTAATAATTTAGATTATAGATTTTTTGCATTCATAGTTATCCTAAGGGATTGACATCTGTAATTCTCTCTCATCCTCTTGTAAACAAAGAAAAATCCATAGGTGCCATTCTTGGTTCCAGAAGAAGCATACACTCGGTATGGCCTTGGTTTCTCTTCAAAGCTTACTCAAAGGTTCAACGCATTACAAAAACAGCCTCAATACCTTACTAAATAGACAAATTAAAACAAAACAAAAACTTCTATAAAACATTCCACTCTAAAATACACACATAAAAAACACTTTAAAGTTTTCAATAGAAATTAAATAAAAATATAAGAGACATCCTCATGAGCTTAGAAATAGTGAGAATTGAACACAAGATTAGATACTTTAAAAGGTCAATAGAGTATTTATTAGGGCCACTAAAGCAAAATTAAAGTTTAATGATTCAGTTAGAGTATGCAATTTAAAACAACTTTTCAATTGGCTGATGTCTGTCACATGATACAGGAGAAAGGAAATTGGATTAACTAATTTGCCAGACAATATTATACAGCTCTTTTCAATTTCAAAGTAAGTGTGCTACTGCATTGTCTTTTTTGCCCACGTGCCAGTTATTATATTCTGCTGTATTAAGTGGTCCTATAATTCTGCTTGCTTAATACCAAGTTTCATTGAAAAACACCCTAACTGCACCTCTAGTGGGCTTCTATTGTGCGTTAACTGTGCTAGAAATACGCTTTTTGTTCATTTTGGGTAGAGCGCTTATTACAAGTTGAAAGTAAAAAGATTTTGCACAAGCGCTAACTAGACACACAAAAAGCCGAAGTTAAAATGTTGCATTAACGTATTACTGCATAGAAATTAATGGAGCAAGAAAAATTAAAACCTAACACCCTACTCACGCGCAAACCCGATCGCATTTTCTCAAGTGCGCTATCTCGACATTTCTTTTTGTGGGGGTACAATATATCTATATATATAATGCTGTATATACATATATGAATGTAAAGATTGGTTGTAGGCGCAAAAACAGGGCTTATAACTGTAGGTTAGTCAGTTTGTATGAACAATACAATACAATACAATGTTATATAATAAAATCTTTAAATATATATATATATATACACACACACATATATAAATATTAATATTAAAGTAAAACAGGGTCCAGCAGTTATAGTCCCAGAAACAGTCTAAAAAAAGTTCCCACATGAAAGAAATTCTTCTAAAAGACAAAGTAAGTTGGTGTGCCTAAAGAGACCAATAGGGATAGATGAACTTTCTACTTACAAAAAACTACCTCAATCAAAATGAGGTAAGTGCCGCACAGATTGTCAAGTAGTTGGCTCTCTAGTCATTGGCTCCTCCTTACAGGTAGATCCGCTCACATCAATGCCCACGTTTCAAAGGTGACTTATGGGCGATACCTGCGTTCTTTGTCAGACCATCACAAATCCAGTGAGTGCATGCTTTTTTCAATTTTATATATATATATACATATTTTAAGATTTTATTATATAACATTTTATTGTATTGTATCATTTTATTGTATTGTATTGTATTGTATTGTTCATACAAACTGACTAACCTTCAGTTATAAGCCCTGTTTTCGTGCCTACAACCAATATTTACATTCATTTTAATTTACAGACTCTGTAATTTTGGCGGCGGGGGGCGCTAAGAATACTTTGTTAGGTTATTTAGGTAGCACTACAGGTCTTATTAGGACTTAGTAATAACCCACATAAGTCCTTATATTATCCTCAAATCACTGTTATTCATATTTCTTTTTATTCATATATACCTATATATATATCTGTATATATATATATATATATATATATATATATATATACACACTATATAATCACATATAAGTATAGATATATACAGATACATATAGGAATATCTATTTAAAAAAACATAGAACATATTCTGCTATGTGCAGAACATTAGAATGTGAAATATTTACAGCAAATACACAGAATAACACTTTATTAAAAATGAATATTGCATAAATGTGCTTTGACGTTTATCGGACCTCAATAGCATGGGTCTCGTCGCTAATGACAAGACTCCGCTATTATGATCTCCCTCAGGCCTCCTAAAATAGCATGATATTAAGAAAAACAAGCCCCATTGAAATACCAGCAACATACAGGGTGCTTTGCTGGTCGTTAAGGGGTTAAAGGGATATCAAACTTTTTTAAATATGCTTAGAACACATCAGTATTCACTGCATAGCAAAATATCTATTCTGAAAAATACATTTTATTAAAAAAATTAAATGTGTAATTTTGTAAACAAAATTTAAATTATTTTAGCAATTAAGTGACACACCACTTAAAAGGCCTCTTGAGCAATGCAGTATATTTTCAGATCTTTCACATGCCTTTAAGGCACAGTAAAGATATAAAAAATGTAGTAAGATTTCATGTGAAGTCATCAAATTTGATGATGAAATTAAGTAATATATATTTTTTAAAGGGAGATACAAATGGCAAAAAAAAATGAAATAGCTCTAATGTGTTTTAATATTTCAGTGTTACTTGTATAAAGCTTTATGTGTAACCCCTAGTATATTGCTGCTCCTGACTTATCTAGGTTCCCTTTTCAACAAAGGATACCAAAAGGACAAAGTGAATTTGATCACTTATGTAAATTGAAAAGTATCTTAAGACTGCATGCTGCATTGTAATAATTAAAGTTTAAATTAAATGTCTGTGTCCGTTTAAATCTATTAATACCACAGGAATTGATATTGCTGATAATAGTTTAACAGTGCAAGCATAAATAGAACAATGCACCTCAAAGAATTAAAGGAATACCGATTCAGATAGAGCACAACATTTCAAACAACTTTCCAATTAACTTTCATTTTCTAAGGCTTCGGCTCCTACTGAGCATGTGCAAGAATTCACAGTTTATACCTATAGAAATTTTGTGATTGGCTGATGGGAGAGAAAATGGAACTAACTTTGAAATTTGTCAGAAAAAAACCTACTACTCATTTGAAATTCCAACCAAATGCTTTAATTAAACAATATAAAAGTTATACATTTATTGTATGTAAACCTCACCTATATATTTTCCACATTACATTATATATGTGTTACATGGCTTATGAAGTATTTATATCATGTACTACCGATCAACAGTGAGGTCACAACAGTCTAGTAATTCTGGGCAATGTAGCTTATATGTTTATTACATTACACTGTTCATAACAATAGGATTAAATAGGTTAAATATATGATTGAATGTCTGTATATCCTTTAATGCAAAAGGTATATTAATAGGGCAGGAAAACTATTAAACATTTCTTTAAAAACTGCACACATATTAAGCTAGGCACCTGTGCTCACTAAATGATATCATTTCCTTTACGGCTGATCTTTATTAGCAGCTGGACGTAAGCACCAGTAAGTCATTACATACTTTTAAAACGTGCATGATACAGTACATAACGCTGGACACATTTACTACATAGTTTTCATTGTCGTTAAATACCTCCTCTGCTTATAATTCACTTGCTACAGCCTAATAATTTTAATGATTAACGTTTTTGTAATGTGAACAAAAAATCTAGTTATGGAATACTTCCTATTGCTAATTTAGAGCATGACTTGCTATTTATATTCATTTTGCCTTTCCGTGTATTCCCACAATTATGTTTGGTGGAGCTTTATTTGTTGTTAAAGACTAGACCTTGTCTGTATTACCTTTACATTCATGGGATTATAATTGCAGAGCTGGTGATTGATTGGTAGAATATGAACACTGTAAAATGTCAGTGACCAGAATTTAGATGCATCTTCTATCCAGATTGTTGAAAGGTACCAAACAAAGACAATAAAGCCCATGTATTCTTAAATAGTTATTCTATTCTAGTGGTGAACAGATAACAGTTAACAAACAATCAGTTATAATATACACAAAAAGAGACACATGCTCAAACCAGGAAATTAAAAATTGTGTAGTTGCATGTTCTTTGGAAGGTTATGCCCAGCATGTGCCTTTCACAGAGAGGAACTTTCCTGCAGTATATCAGTTCAGCCCAAAATGCCAGGCAATGCCTCTCAATGGGCCTGATGATCAAAAACTTGCTGCCATGGAGAAAAATATCTAAAAAATCTTTGGGATTTTTTTCAAACCATACACTGTAAATAGTCAGATAAACATCTCTCAAGGTAAAATTTGCTTTTCTGAAATACTTTAAGGGACCTCGCTGTACTGACTAGACTTCTTACATCATCTCGCCTGTGATGAGGGCTTTAGTTCATCAGACCTAATGAGAGACATGGCAATCCCCAGACGTACATTTTGGTCTATTATGGGCCTCATCAGTGAGGTGAAGCCATATGCCTCTAGGCACACTGGGCAACGGGTCCACATCTGGTTTCCCTCCATCAACCTTAGGAAGACTTCGCCAAGGTCATAATTGGTATTCACAACAGTGCTTAAACCAGAGAATAAACAAGAGCATAATAGCTTGTTCTTTAGCTAGTCACCACCCCAGGAGCAGCCTGTTTAAGCCTTTCACAGAGAGGAATTTTCCTGCAGTTTATCAGTCTGGTCCAGTCTGGGATTTGCCATGTCTCTTGTTCAGATAGGGATTGCCTTGTATTTCGGGACTGGTAAGTACCATTTAGTCAGGACCAGACTGACACTGGACAATGACTTGTAGTGAAAGTCTACGGAGTGAGTGTTTATACTGATCATGGGGCTGATAAGGTAGATTATTTGTGTCTTTCTGATGAATACTATATGGAAAGAAGAGAACATATATTTAACAGTTATAAAGCTTTTTTAACTCGTGTAACTGTGTTTTTTTGGTGCGTGAATATAAAATTCCCTTTAATGTCCTTTAAAAAGTTATAAAAAAAATTCTGGAATATTTTTAAATTCTGTGGTTAAATAAACAACTCTTGGGTAATGCAGTGTAGTCTTTTGTAGTTGTAAATGCATTGTCTGTGAGTGAGCATGTTTACACTTTTTAACTTTTATTCTTTTCAAAGAATTTATTATGGTTGAACAGTGGTGTAACCATAGTTTAAAACTGAAAAAGACAATCCAAAAGGAAAATCTGAGAGAAAGCGCATGTCAGATGAAAAAGGTAAAAATAATGTGATTTTACTAAAAAGTGATATATTGTGATATCTGGTTTATGTTCAGAATTAATATAGGCAGTTTACTAGTGTGTCCTCATAAGTATGACCATGTGAAGAGATTAAAAAATAAAAATAAAATAATGTTGATACTATAAACATATAAAAATATGCTGGAAACAAGTAAGCAGTAGTGATTATATTATCATATGTTATTGTCCCAGATAAATGTGATAGTCTCTTGTGATGAAATGAATCGGCAAGCTCCATTTGTGTCCCACGGTGTAATGGTTCAAGGAAACTAGGATGAAGAAAAAGACAAGGTGCGCCTCATAGTGTGATTTGTAATTACAAATTGGTAGTATATCAAAAATAAATAAAAACTACTCACAAGAATAGTGGCACCTTAACCATAGTTTAAATTCAATCAATATTGTTATTAAATGCCTGTTTAATAAATGACTAAACCTACCTAAATGACTTTAGGCAGGTTTTCGAAATTGGGCCGGCCAGACTTTGGTAAATGCAGTTACTTGAAAGCTAGAAAATATCAAGCAAATTAATTAAATAGTTCTGAGATGTTTACGTTTGTCAACTCCTTAGGGCACTGTGAGTTTTTTAGTAATCACCTACAGAAAAAAATAATCTAAATAGTTTGGACGGAAATTTAGTATGGGGATAAATTTAGCTGCCCTCTGTCTGCTTGTGCAACAAATTATTTAAAACCGAGCAGCATTTTTGGAGATATTTACTTTGAAAATTACATGAAGATAATAATGAAAAAAGAAAGAAATAACCGCTTTTATAAACTGATGTCAATCGAAAGTTAGTCTAAGTGTGATTTTTTTAAATAAATTTTTTTTTATTTGAACAGGAATAACTTTTTAAAAAAAACTATACATTTTGGTAAATCTATTAATTTTGGCAATCACTCAAAAAATGGTTTAATATGGTTAAATAAAGTAACATAAAACAGCTTGATATTCTAATATAACATGCTTAATTATGGATACTTGTTTTTGTTATTTGTAAGTTTATCTCAGCGTGTTTAGTTAAAGGAATGCATTGTGTGGCTGTAGGCAGGGCTGGCTCAAGACATTGGGCTCCATTTACGAAGCAGCGAAAGCTGCTCCGGAGCCTTTGCGGGGCAGGTTCGCATATGCGAGCCTGCTTCCTGCAATGTAAGAAGCAGCGGTCATTAGACCGCTGCTTCCTACACCCTACGCCACCTCTTAGGTGGCGACGCAAAATCACAGAGAGCACGCTCGCTCTCGGTGATTGACAGCCCCTTCAGTCGCGTGATTGAAGGGGCAGGCATTACACACACCGATGAGTGTGTAATGATACATACGGGCAAGTGGATCAACAGATCCGCTGCCCGTGTGTAGCGAAGGCGGGCGGACAGCTTCGCGAGTTAAGAAGCTGTCCACCCGCCGCTTAGTACATGGCGCCCATTGTGCTGCTTGGGTCAGAGAATAGAAACATTACTGATTAACATATCAACCTTCTAGCCTTGCCGCTGACTTTACTAAGCCTTCCTACCTGCCTGCAACCAATGCTTATGCACAATAGCGGCATTAGTGTGGTAAGGAAGTTAGGGGACCGAATCTGTGTCTTTGTGCATGATGAGGTTATGCTGCTGGGAGTCTGCAAATTCATGCATTGAGACTGAAGACAGGAGTTGTCTGGGTCTGACAGTGACTGACTCAGTCAATAAAGTGCTGCCCCTTGTCAAGTGCTGCCTGGGTCCATTGGACCCACTTGGTCCCATGGTTAAGCCGGCCCTGGCTGTAGGTTAGGCACCAATGGAGGAAGAGACCATGACGTGGTCCTGGGCCTATCACAATTTGGCCAAATGCTGTAACTAAATCTTCCATTTTGCTTTTAATTTAGCTGTGTGCTTGCAAGAGACTGACATTATTTCTATGTGTGTGTATATATATATATATATATATATATATATATATACTTACATTAATGCCTAGAGTTTAAGTTCTCAAACAAAAGTTAAAAAGCAAGGACATTCTGAACGTAAACTGCCTCCACCCTGGGTGATGTACTAGTACACTCAATGTTAAAAATAGGAAAAATAATAAATATAAATATAATAAACTATTCCAGGATTTAGTTCCTACAGTTGTCAACTAAAGGGATTGAAAAAATATTTTAATTAAACAATCTTAGTAATAATATTTGCTGGAATGACCAGTATGAGATGTTAATCTAATGAAGCAAATGGAATGATATGGGCTGTGATTTGAATAGAACAAATTCACCTTAATGATGCCAAACCACATGGGCTGTGATTGTCAACAGAACAAATCCACCTTAAAAAATCTTAGTGGATACAGTCACATGTGATGATTGGAGCCAACATGAAGAAGCGTATGCAAGATAACGTAATTACCCGGAAGGAGCTCCCAGCAGCTATCACAGAGGAACAAAATGCACATCAGGACGCATTGGTCTGCAGCAACTCTGAGTGGAACCCCCCACAAATCCTATCCCAGCTGGGCTTGTGATGTGTAGAAAGCTCATACGTATCTCTTAGAGGTCTGTTGACACGTGGATATCAGGCACCAGGTTAAGATTGGTGGAGTCAGAGGATGCTCTGATGGCAGTCTCCCCAAACGTTAGAGGGCTGTTTACACATGGATATCAGGCACCGGGTTAAGATTGGTGGAGTCAGAGGATGCTCTGATGGCAGTCTCCCTAAACGTGCAATCTGTACTTGTTTACCTCTGAGGCTCCATTGGTTATTGCCTACTATGGACTAGATTACAAGTTGAGCGCAAAATATCGATTCAGTGAAAGTGATATTTGTGCTCAACTTAGTAATACCAGAGCACACAAATATATATGTATATAAACATATACATATATATTTACTGGGTACACACAGTCGCCATAGACTGCAATGTAAAGGCACTTTTCAGTGCCATTTTTTTATAACACCCCACACCTATCAACTTTAGCCCCCAAAACTGCTTTGTGCATGCCCGTAAAAATGAGTGAATTTGAAGTTATACTACAGATCAGATAAATTATAATTTCTAAATCATCATTGACATCACTAATGACATCATCTAAGGCATAATCAATGGCATCAGTAGTAACATAACCCATGACAACATCCTACACATCAGAGAAATTATAGTTGAAAAATGTAATGCTTTACAATGGTATCTCAGATTAAATTACTGTATATGGTAGTACCATTGATTACATCATAGGTGATGTCATAAACAATATTGTACAATGTGTAGAATTGTATACATGTTTCCTTTAGACACAAAAAACAATACATAGAGAGACTTTTTATTATGTTGTTTTATTGAATTCATTGATTGTAAAAAATGTGTTAACTGTGAGCTGAGAGAGCAAAAATGGATTATGTATGATAGGTGTAAGGGTGTCAGGAGGATGCTTTGTGTTAGGGGTAGGAGGAAAATGATGTAGAAGGTAAGGTGAGGCTGAGAAAAGGAAGCAAGGAATGTTGTACAACGAAAAACAAGAGGACTGAAGAGGCTGCATGTGTGCGTCAAGAAGTACATATTTATAAGCAAAGTTTGTTAATGCTAGTTGTAACAACAGAAAAAATCCTCGCATTTAAGAGCGTGTAAAATGTAAACTTTAAAGGGATATGAAACCCAAAACTTTTCTTTTATGTCTCAGACAGAGCATGCAATTTTAAACAACCTTCTAATTCACTTATATTATCAATCTTTATTTGTTTTCTTTGTATCTTTTGATGAAAAGCAGATACGCTTCCATAGAAGTTGGGTAATTTTTGGAGCACTATATGTAGGGATGGGCGTATGTGTTTATATCCGAATTCGAATATTAGAACGAATGTTATTGTAGAAATTTGATTTACATAATAGATAAGAACGAATATTCTTAAAAATTCGATTTAATAATGTTATTTACAGTTTTCGAATGTCACATTCGAATTCGAATGTTACATTCGAATATCACATTCAAATTCGAATATTACATTTATAAAACACAATTGTAGATTAGAAACACTACTTTGAATGTCACATTCGAATCGAATATCACATTCGAATCGAATGTCACATTCGAATTCGAATATTACATTTATAAAACACAGTATTAGACTAGAAATACTATTTCGAATTTGAATGTCACATTCGAATCAAATATCACATTTGAATCGAATATCACATTTAAAACACAGTATTAGACTAGAAATACTATTTCAAATTCGAATGTGACATTCTAATTCGAATGTAGCATTCAAATTCGAATATTACATTTATTAAACACAGTTGTAGACTCGAAATACTATTTCAAATTTGAATGTCACATTCGAATTCGAATATTACATTTATAAAACACAGTATTAGACTAGAAATACTATTTCGAATTTGAATGTCACATTCGAATCAAATATCACATTTGAATCGAATATCACATTTAAAACACAGTATTAGACTAGAAATACTATTTCAAAATCGAATGTGACATTCTAATTCGAATGTAGCATTCAAATTCGAATATTACATTTATTAAACACAGTTGTAGACTCGAAATACTATTTCAAATTTGAATGTCACATTCGAATTCGAATATTACATTTCGAAATTGAATGAATACATAGCTAAACATTCTATTATTCGAACAAATATTTTCGAATTTTATTAAAAAATTCGAAAACGAACATTCAAAAATAGAATGTTATAATGTTATATAAACATTCGAAATTCGATTTGAATGAACGAATGTATCAAAATTCATTTTAAATTTCGAATTTTTAGAAACATTCGCCCATCCCTAACTATATGGCAGCAGTTTTTCAAGAATGTTATCCATTTGCAAGAACACTAGATGACAGCACTATTTCCTGGATACCTAGGTATCTGTTCAACACAGAATATCATGAAAATAAAGCAAATTTGATCATAGAAGTAAATAGGAAACTTTTTTTTTTATAATGGTATGCTCTATTTGAATCACAAATTAAAAATGTTGGGTTTCATATCCCTTACTCTGCCCTTCTCTACCCAAGCAAGATGATTCTAAAACCATTATTGTAGCTGTACCAGAAGTATATTTCAGTCAAGCTATACATAAGCCAGACCACTCAGTTAAAAGAACAGTAAATATTTTTTTATTGTACATGAATATGGTGCAAAAAACCCTACAGAACACCTACCAACCTACAGCAACAAGGTCCGAAAGACCTGGCACATATGAGAGATAACATTTGAAAATGTTTATTATTCACAGTGAAAAAAAAATCTATGCTCATTATTTGCTTTCCTATAATATAAATACTTTCCTATAGTTTAAATACTTGACAAGTAGAACCATGACTCTCCTACATGCAGTGATTGTTTGATACATGTATTAACCCATGTATATCTGTCTCTATTTGGTAACAGCAGAGGAAATAAAATGAACACACAAAAAGCTTTTCATTGGATGTGCCCCTGGACTGCAATGATTAATATTTTTCTAATACCATGACATTGATAACATTCTCCTATGTATGTATAAAAAGTGTGTGATGCCCCTATAAATGGTTACATTTACAATTAATGTTTATGCACTGTGTATAAGCATTTCACTAAATGTACAGCAATCTACTTAGAACCCACATGCTACATATGACCAAAATATTTTTTTTAAAGAATGTACCAGTGAGAGTTACAAGTTCTCCATAGCAAATTTATAGCTAAACCATAGAGTTTTTGGTATGTATAAACTTTTCTCTTACAATAATCATATTTACAGACGTAAGTCTTTTGTATGTTAATTGTACAGTTCTACACATAAAGTGTTAAATGAACCTTGTAATTATTTATTGCATAGTCTTGTAGTAAATTAACATAACAGTGTTTGGGGCATATGTATCAATGTGCGAGCGGACATGATACGAAGTAGCGTAACATGTCCACTGCACATCGCTACACATCGATAAATACCAACAGCATACGCTGTCGGCATTTATCATTGCACCAGCAGTTCTTGTGAACTGCTGGTACAATGCCGCCCCCTGCAGATAAGCAGCCAATCGGCCGCTAGCAGGGGGTGTCAATAAACCCGATCGCATTTGATGGGGTTGATTTCTGTCCGCCGCCGTAGAGCAGGCGGATAAGTTATGGAGCAGCGGTCTTTTGAAACAAGGGGCCTCAAGCTCCATACGGTGCTTGCTAAATATGCCCCTTTGTGTGTATATATATAAATATATTTATATATGTGTGTGTGTGTCTATGTGTGTATGCGCGTATCTATGTTTGTGGGTGTGTTTGTGTACATGTGTATATATATATCTATCTATGTATATATATATATATATATATATATATATATATATATATATATATATATATATATATATATATATACACAGTCATGGCCAAAAATATTGGCACCCCTGCATTTCTGTCAGATAATACACCACTTCGCCCAGAAAATTGTTGCAATTACAAATGTTTAGTCATTCTCATGTTTATTCCATCTGTTTGTATTGGTATGACACAAAAAAGTGGAGATAAAAAAGCCAAATCTGACACATTCCACGCAAAACTTCAAAAATGGACTGGACAAAATTATTAGCACCTTCTCAAAATTGTAAGAGATAATTGCATTCCAAGTTTGTGAGTGTGTTTGTGTACATGTGTGCATATATTTATGTAAATATATATATATATATATATATATACACACACAGTCATGGCCAAAAATATTGGCACCCCTGCATTTCTGTCAGATAATGCACCACTTCGCCCAGAAAATTGTTGCAATTACAAATGTTTAGTCATTCTCATGTTTATTTAATTTGTTTGTATTGGTATGACACAAAAAAGAGGAGATAAAAAAGCCAAATCTGACACATTCCACGCAAAACTTCAAAAATGGACTGGACAAAATTATTGGCACCTTCTCAAAATTGTAAGAAATAATTGCATTCCAAGTTTGTGAGGCTCCTGTAATTTGTAATTAAACTCCCCTGTATCAATTAACAGGTGCTGACAATATAGAAATCACACCGGCAACCAGTTTAAATGGTGAAAAAATGACTCATCTTTTCTGTTGTGTCTCTGTGTGCCATACTGAGCATGGAGAAGATAAAGAGCAGCAAAGAAGTGTGTGAGGATTTGAGAACAAAAATTGTGGAAAAGCATGGACAATCTCAAGGTTACAAGTCCATCTCCAGATATGTCCACTATGCGCGACAGCGGGAGCGAGCTGCACTGTGTCTAATGGCGCGGTCGGGCCGGGCTGTGACTATACAGCTGGCCCGATGCGCTCAGTAAAAACAACAGACCCGCTCAGCAGAGTACAGAGAGCGGGTCTGTAAAACAGCAATATTTTTTCAAAATAAAAAGGCAATATTATGATTTAAAAAGTTTGGCTAATGTAATGTTATATAATTCTGCACTATGTGCAGAATTATATAACATTATTTTTAAGGTTTACTGTCCCTTTAACCAACATGACTTTTTCGTCACACTCTGATAGAAGTCTATTATGTGAGGGATTTAGAGTATACTCGACTTCCACTCAAGCTCTTTCTTTCAACATGTTGTATAAGAGCAAACATAAAAGTGCTATTGATTTAACTTGAGCAACCTTAGCTCACAATAGTGTTAATATTTTTGCTCTTCAATTTTAATCTAGCCCATAGTGTTTGATGTCCCTTTAAGTAGGAAAAAAAACAAACAAATTATAGTATAATATTGACACTCTCAACCTTGTTTACAAAATTACAACCTTATGGAAACGACATTTTCATAAATAACAAAATTGTGCGATTCTTATCAGATACCTGAGAAAACATGTTAAAAAACAATTGAACGCTTTTAATTTTAGACTACAGTATAAGAGAAACAAAGGAGAGTACTATTATTTTGATAAATGGTTTGAATTAATTTTGGTAGCTTTTCTTCTGAAGACTGAATTTAAAAGTACAGTAAACATAATAATACAGTAGCACATATGATCTTTTAATATCATTGGGCCATTTGTGCATCTCTCTTGCTGCTGTGTTTTCTTCTTATAATCAGGGGTGAGCAGACCATAAGTAGGGATGGGCGAATGTGCAAATTTTCGAATTTCGAATGTAGAACGAATGTTATTACCGAAATTCGAATTCTAAATTCGAATGTCGATAAGAACGAATATTCTTAAAAATTCGAAAATCGAATGTTATTTACAGTTTTCTAATGTCACTTTCGAATTTGAATGTTTATAATTATATCGAATGTCTACATTCAAAATTCAAATTTTTCGAATTCGAATATAAATTCGAATTTTTCGAATTCGAATATAAATTTGAATTTTTCGAATTCGAATATTGCATAATTCGAATATTACATTTAAAAGCATTAGAAATACTATTACAATCTAAATTCGAATTTTTCAAATTCGAATACACGTATTGCATAATTTGAATATTACATTTAAAGAAAAAGCATTAGAAATACTATTACAATCAAAATTCGAATTTTTCGAATTCGAATATTGCATAATTCGAATATTACATTTAAAGAAAAAGCATTAGAAATACTATTACAATCTAAATTCGAATTTTTCGAATTCGAATACGCGTATTGCATAATTCGAATATTACATTTAAAAAAAAAGCATTAGAAATACTATTACAATCTAAATTCGAATTTTTCAAATTCGAATATTGCATAATTCGAATATTACATTTAAAGAAAAAGCATTAGAAATACTTTAACAATCTAAATTCGAATTTTTCGAATTCGAATATTGCATAATTCGAATATTACATTTAAAGAAAAAGCATTAGAAATACTATTACAATCTAAATTCGAATTTTTCGAATTCGAATATTTTCGAATGTAATCGTAAAATTCGAAACCGAATATTCGAAAATCGAATGTTAGAATGTTATGTAAACATTCAAAATTCGATTCGAACGAACGAATGTGTTAAAATTTGTGCCGTTTTTCGAATGTTGCAAAACATTCGCCCATCCCTAACCATAAGGCAACCTCTCGCCCCTTTAGATTTTATACAGCGTGCTCATGGGGCTGCCGCGCATGTGTGGTGCATTACAGGAAGCCTTCAAACTAAACAAGTTGTATAAAATGTATTAAGTTGACCTTCTGGTTAGCTGGAATATGGATGGAGGGGCCAATGATGTAAAAAGAGGTAAATTAAAACTAGAATCTGGCATCTTTGATCATAATTTAAATGGCTATTATATGTTTTTAGCACAGAGTAATTTGTATAATCCCTTTTAAACATACAAATTATTTGAAAATGTTCTTCTATTTATTAAACAAAGCATTTTATTATCTCATATTCTATTTACAAAGCCCATGCATAGCAAAAAAAAAACTTCTTAATTGTAGGCAAGTGAGTCTACAGACACATTTCCTTATGCAGCAATGTTCTGTTGCACTGTAAGTTTTCTTTGTTCCACTAATTATGTGCTTGGTGAATTAAATAGATAATTTGCATTTATATTTTAACATATTTTACTACCTTCTTACTTTCTAAATATGTAGATGAATTTATGTCCTAAAAGGTTCAAGCTTACATATGTTTCTCACTTCTTAACCATCCCCCACAGTGTAAGATCTCAAATTTTCGTTTGAACTATTTTTATGACTGTTTGAAAAGCAGTTTTGACCTCTAGATTGGCCTTAAGAGCCATAGACAACTATCACTGTCTTGCAGAATAGAATATATTAAGTAACTATAGTACTTTTCATAATGTTCTAATATTGTGAATGGGCAGATGTCTCACAGATGGTGAAGAGCTGTACGTCCTTCAACCTGCACGACCTTCTGTAGACTTTTATGTTTTCCTGTCGATGAAAAAAAAGGAGCAGATTCTGTAAGTTAAATATACGGCTCTGCTTCTTTCAATTTGGTTGTGAATTAAAGTGCGCAAATTACCAATGGAGAGTTCTTATAGGACGAATGACATTGTATTTCCTATTTCTGTCTATTATTTAAAAGCTGACAAGACATATTACTTCTTAAAGCTCTAGACTGCAATTAATTAGTTAGTGGTGTATTGTCTGCATATGTAGGAAGATCTTAACTACTGCATGAAAGAAACAATTGGACCTACTAAAATTTGATATTGGGAATGTCCTCTATGTAAAGTTTATAGGCTTTCCTTAACTTACACACCATAATATTTTCAGAAGCTATAACTAAAAAATCTTCTCCAGATCAGGATTTTTGCATTAGCTTTGACTATCCAATGTGCAATATTATTTTTCATGAACCCAGCTGAATTGAAGTTTTTACGAATTATGGTTCAAACAACTATAGTAGATGTTAAGCTTGGTTATCTTCTCACAAGCTTCAAAATAAGTAGTAAAACAAGTTTCATTTGATTATGTAGCGCTATGGGATTTCTGAATATTATTTTGTAAGAAAGCCATACGCTGAGATGAAATATTTGACTTTAGAAACCAAAAGGATCGGTGAGCTTATGTAGCAGGGCAATATCTTGCAACTACAAACAATAGGAATGAATTGAACGTGTTATGAAAACAAAATAAATTACCTCTTGGATAAAGAAATGTGCAATTTTTTTAAATTTTTGTTTCTCATTATTAATAAAATTCAGAAATACTTATAAACATTGTAATTTAAACAGTTCTGATGCTGATTTACACGTACACACTTGCGCATACACACATAAATGAATAGATATTATATTATTGCTTTGTATTGTATTGCATTAGATTAGATTACTTAATATTAGATTAGATTACATATAATAAAAATGTTCACTTCAATCTAAAACTACTTAGGGGTAAAATGTAATATATGCACTGTATATTGGAAGTATAAAAATCCAGTACATCAAGCAAACTTAGATATGTATTTACATTAACATTTTTCAATGTTCTGGCCTCCACTGGGGCCTATGATGCCACAATGTAAATTCCAATCAAAAGTTATAAATGATGAAAATTTTAAAATGAAATGCCCCCAGCTAAGAATATATTATAATATTATCACATCATATCATGTCATATCATATATAAAATTTTATGGGATGGGAGGTTTAATTTGGTAATTTCAATGCTTTTAAATGTCCTATCCAGAACATAAGCTTTATCATTAACATATATTTTTGCCATTGAACTTCTTCTCTTTGATGCTTTGTGTTACAATCAATAACTCCAGACTAGCCATCAGAAGCCATACTGAAGTATGCCCGCAGGCCAAAATATTTAAATGAGATGACTCTAGAGTCATTCACTGGCTGTTCATATGTGTGAAGTAATCAGTAAGCTAATCTGCTAATCATTCTGAAGTCACCACCTAGAATTTTTTACAATAGCTGATGATGAGCAAATTACTTCTAAAGTAGTTTGATGATCATCAAATTAATCCAGGATGGTCTCTAATGTAATCATGTTTGTTTTGGGTTAGTATCACCTTACAGAAGGGATAGGACAGAGCTTCTAAACACATATTATATGATGCTGTATGTAGTATGTTTATGTAGTGAAAGTATAGTGTTTGTGAAGTATTTGTGTTGTGTTTGTGTAATGTGTTTTTGTAGTGTGTATGTGTGTGTATAGTGTTTGTGTAATATTTGTGTTGTGTTTGTGTAATGTGTGTTTGTAGTGTGTGTGTGTGTATAGTGTTTTTTGTAGTATTTGTGTTGTGTTTGTATAATGTGTGTTTGTAGTGTTTGTGTGTGTATAGTGTTAGTGTAGTATTTGTGTTATGTTTGTGTAATGTGTGTTTGTAGTGTGTGTATAGTGGTAGTGTAATATTTGTGTTGTGTTTATGTAATGTGTGCTTGTAGTATGTGTGCGTACAGTGTTTGTGTAGTATTTGTGTTGCGTTTATGTAATGTGTTTTTGTAGTGTTTATGTGTGTACAGTGTTTGTGTAGTATTTGTGTTGTGTTTGTGTAATGTGTGTTTGTAGTGTGTGTGTTTACAGCGTTTGTGTAGTATTTGTGTTGTGTTTTGTGTAATGTGTGTTTATAGTGTGTATGTATAGTATTTGTGTAGTATTTGTATTGTGTTTGTGTAATGTGTGTTTGTAGTGTTTGTGTGTGTATAGTGTTAGTGTAGTATTTGTGTTGTGTTCGTGTAATGTGTGTTTGTAGTGTGTGTATAGTGGTAGTGTAATATTTGTGTTGTGTTTATGTAATGTGTGCTTGTAGTATGTGTGCGTACAGTGTTTGTGTAGTATTTGTGTTGCGTTTATGTAATGTGTTTTTGTAGTGTTTATGTGTGTACAGTGTTTGTGTAGTATTTGTGTTGTGTTTGTGTAATGTGTGTTTGTAGTGTGTGTGTTTACAGCGTTTGTGTAGTATTTGTGTTGTGTTTTGTGTAATGTGTGTTTGTAGTGTGTATGTATAGTATTTGTGTAGTATTTGTATTGTGTTTGTGTAATGTGTGTTTGTAGTGTTTGTGTGTGTATAATGTTTGTGTAGTATTTGTGTTGTGTAATGTTTGTTTGTAGTGTGTGTGTATATAGTATTTGCGTAGTATTTGTGTAATGTGTACCAAATAGAAGATTGTGGGTGCTTTTCACCCATTGCTCCCCTTCTAGAACATACATGCACATACATGCAGCAGGAAACAAATCTGATGCTGGTGCCCGCGGTTGTTCAGGCTGCACCATGCAGAACAATACCTGGGACTACCGCTGCCACAATCTTCAAACGCTGCTATTGAGCATTATTTTAAAAATCAGCTTTTTGCTCCTACTGACATGCTTAAAAGATATAAAATTAAGGGACTTTAAACTTTTATATCTCTGCAATGATTTTTATTCTTTTTTTCTTGAAAAAAAATCATATACTAGAAAATAACCCTTATCTGCTTGTAACTTTATGAAGATCTGTGCAGTACTTCTGGCTATAGATTCTGAAAATAGATTTCAATGTAAAGACTACGGGGAAAGTATACATACATATTCTAATTTTCAGACTTTCCAGTCAGTAATCCAACGCTGAATCAATTTTATTTTCTTGTATATGTTTCTATAGTTTCTTAGTTAATGTTTCCTTTTCTGATTGCTGTGCTTAGTGCAGCATACAAATGTTAGGTCTATCAAATATACTCTGTATTTTGGTATCCTTTGTTTAAAAACATACCAAGGTAGGCTCAGTTGCATCAATGCTTGGAGCTTGCTGTTGAATGCTTGCTGCAGATATTTACCCGTGTATTCTCCTTAAAGGATTCCAAAACTTTAGTTTTTTAAGCACTATTAGATAATCACACTCGTATCACTAAAGTTAATATTTCTGCACTTACCTACTTATACAAGAAAACGAAGTCTGTAAATGTAATAAAATGATATTTTATATTGCCACACTGACATCATTGAAGCCAAACCCCCTATTATGGGCCGTTCACTACCCAAACAAATCTCCAATCACAATCTATTTTTACGCATATCATTAGAAGCACATTTCATCACAGTTCGCATGCGCTCTGTGTTCCAGTAACTCGCGCATGCGCAGAATGTACCTTTCAGACCGCACTTACCCATACAAAGGTATTTAGTATATGTACAATTAAAAGCGGTTTAATGCTAATTATTTTAAAGATATGCTCCCAGTGCAGCGCTGCTTTGTGAAATCTATTGTGCTTTTTAAAATCTATTCAGATCGTCTCCTGTATTGATGGAGAGTGACGTATCCGATGACGATTGCATAACATCGTGCATGCCCATTAGGGGCGAGAAATCGCGCATGTGCATTAGGGATGAATGCCGACATTTTGATAACTCAGGTTATCGTAGCTAATTTGTGGATGATAAATAAAGTGCCAGTGGTGGGTTTGGAAAACAATAAAAATTTACACAAGAATATCTCGAAAATGGTAATAATCTGACACAGTAAGTGCTTTACATATATAATTGTTACATATGAATATAGCGAATGAAGAAGATTTTTTTTTTTACTTTAGTGTCCCTTTAAGTGTAACTCACAGTAGCGCATTTCTGTTCCTGAGCCTACTCTTCACCAAATGCTTGGAGCTTGCTGTTGAATGCTTGCTGCAGATATTTACCCGTGTATTCTCCTTAAGTGTAACTCACAGTAGCGCATTTCTGTTCCTGAGCCTACTCTTCACCAAATGATACTTAAAGAACAAAACAAATGTGATATTATAATTAAACTGGAAACTAGGGCTGTGCATCCAGATCATTCATTAGGATCAAAATGCGGAATAAATCGGCTGCTTGTCGCATTCGGCTCTTTTCTGATTTATTTTTGTAAACGGGCAACACACTAAGATCTCTGCAAATCCAGGTCTTAATTGCACTTTCACACGAAAAAATCCGGCTCTGAAAAGAGCCAAATGCTCAGAGTGGCCGACTTCTTCCACATTTCAATATTAAACAAGGATCCAAATGCACATCCTACTAGAAGGTTGTTTACATTTGCATGTTTTATCTAAATTGTAAAAGATTAATTTTGACTTTACTGCTGCTTAAACAAGGACTGATACCCACGTTCCCCTTGAAGTTCCAACATTTTTCTTTCATGATATAGATTGAACAGACAATTTTAAACAACTTTCCAGTTTACTTCTATTATCAAATTTCCTTCATTCTGTTTTTATCATTTGTTGAAGGAGCAGCAATGCACTACTGGTTTCTAACTGAATACATGGGTGAGCCAATGACAATCAGTATATATATGCAGCCACCAATCAGCAGCTAGAACCTAGGTTCTTTGCTGCTCCTGAGCTTACCTAGATAAACCTTTCAGCAAAGAAGGAAGCAAATTAAATAATAGAAGTAAATTGGAAAGTTGTTTAAAATGGTATGCTCCGTCTAAATCATGAATGTCTAATTATGACTTTACTGTCCCTTAAAGGGACAGTCAAGTCCAAAATAAACTTTCATGATTCAAATAGGGCATGTCATCTTAAACAACTTTCCAATTTACTTTCATCACCAATTTTGCTTTGTTCTCTTGGTAGTATTAGTTAAAAGCTAAACCTAGATAGGGTCATATGCTAGTTTTTTTGAAGGCCGCCTCTAATCTGAATGCATTCTGACAGTTTTTCTCCACTAGATGGTGTTAGTTCATGTGTGTCATATAGATAACATTGAGCTCACACACGTGAAGTTACCTAGGTGTAAGCGCTGATTGGCTAAAATTCAAATCTGTCAAAAGAACTGAAATAAGGGGGCAGTCTGCAGAGGCTTAGATACAAGGTTATTACAGAGGTAAAAAGTATATTAATATACCAGTGTTGGTTATGCAAATCTGGGGAATGGGTAATAAAGGGATTATCTATCTTTTTAAACAACAAAAATTCTGGTGTTGACAGTCCCTTTAATGGTTTTGGCACCACTTAGGTAAAAATATCTAATGTTCTAGTATCAATATTTTCTAGCTAAAATAGCTTAAACCAAAACACAAGGAGTAATCCCAACACAGGTAAATAAGTTAAAAAGTTCCAAACTTTAATTCATCATGCGTAAAAACAAATGAATAGCAAAGTACAGCCGGCTACAGCATAGCAAAAACTGACCAAGACTATTAAGTAAAATCATTCATGTCAAGAAGGAGAAAAGCTGTGCTCCTCATGCAGCAGACATGTTTCATGCTTACCAAGCACTTGTTCACTGTTTTTACGCATGATGAATTAAAGTTTGGAACTTTTTAACTTATTGGCCTGTGTTGGGATTACTCCTTGTGTTTTGGATTACCTGTTTCTTTGGCGTAGAGGACGGATACGCCGTTGTTTTCCTACTGGCTCACGTGATACACACGTCATCCCCACTCTCCTATGTGCCGTATACCGGATGTACCATCAGATACACAGAGGGTAAGAAACAGCGCACTGCTTGTTTTTTGTTTCTAAAATAGCTTAAACCCACCCTCTGCAGCTGATGATTGTCTTATAATCAGCCAGTTTTCTTTTTAGGGGTAGAAATTTGTCAAAAAAGAAATTGCTCTAATAAAATAGATTTTTTTTTATAAAACTTTAATAGAATATCAAATGCAAATAATAAAGCAGCAGAGCTATTTATTTTTCTTATTCTAAAATTTACCACCACCCTCAGAAGCAATTTGCATATACTCACGTGCTAGCGGCTCACTATGTCTAGGATGCATGCACGTGCACTTGCAATTATTATTATTATTGTACACAGTGATTTTACGTGTTATAGTTTTACTAATAAACATTACACTACACAAATCCAGAGTATAATGAAGTTTAAAGCTAATATTGACTTAGAATAATATGCAGATGTATTTTTTATATAAAATAGTAGTTTAAATATTTAAAAAATAAGTGTTAAGTTTTAGGATCCATAAAATAATGAACACCACCAGGTTGTAATTTAGGTTTTCTGCTGAGGCCAGTTAGGGAAAATTATAACTAGACATGCGCATTTATAGTTTTCATGTGGCCATCGAAGGGGGGGCGATGGCGGCCGACTGTGGAATTCGGCACTTTTAAGGACTGGATTTCTTGTTGTGATCTTACAGATCTTACTGGTGGCTGCCATCTTCCCCATTTTATGACCTCATAAAAACTACAAATGCATGTCTGGTTATAAATTGGTCACTAAATCATCCAACCAATAACTATCTAGAATATTGCAATGTTAAATCTAGCGTCTGCACTTTTTCTTTTAACAGGAATTGAAAACCCACGATTTTCAGAATTAAACTACAGGAAATGGGGACAAAATAAATAATTAAAGTAAATTGCAAAGTGTTATAATTACATATAAATACACATTTTATTGTTGAATCTAAAAGTGTTTAATTTCATTTAAAGGCACATTTTAATATAAATTAAACTATTATTATCATTATCATGTATTTGTAGAGCGCCAACAGATTCTGCAGCGCTATTCATTTAACCCTTTGAGTGCTAATGACGGCTCTGAGCCATCACAGAGTTTCTCACTCTGGTGCTAATGACGGCTCAGAGCCGTCACAAGCACTCTCCCACCTTGAGGGAGATCTGGGGGCTCCTTACTGCTCCTACCCCAGCGATCATGCCTGTAGAGTGACAGGCATCGCCGGGGCTTCACGTGATGCGTGGTGAAGTCACACGGAATTACGTGATGACATCACTGCGCAACTTTATTTATACTTAACAATGTTAAGTATAGGAGGAGGGGGCATGCTGCTTAGAAGCCTGTATCTCAGGCATCTAAGCAGCTACAGACCCCCAAGACCCATTGTTGGAAAGGTAATCGATTAACCTTTCCAACAGTGTAAGTCTTGGGGGTCTGTAAAAAAAAAAAAAAAAAGTAAAAAAAAAAATGTTTTCAAAAATAAAAAAAATCAAATATTAGCACCCAGGTGGGAAATGGCTTAGCAGCCAAAGGGTTAAAGCAATAAAACTATTCATTTAAAGCAATTTGTTTTCAGCCTTCCATATCTCTATTATTCCATTTGTCTGTAGAATACTGTACATAATGTACAAGAACCCATAAGAGATCATGGTAAATAAAAAGTATATCATTTTTTAATACTGTTTTATTACATCTCAAGAATTTTAACAAATAATATGTATCATATTTTTCCTATAACAGACTCTCTAGAAGTTTACATGTTTACTATTTTATGTTCCTATTTCCGTATATAAAATAATAAAAAGTAAAATAACTTAATTATTGTCTGATCTGAGCCCTTGCCATCATTTTCAAAATTACTGAACAAAGACATTTGTGCCTATGCTATTTTCTGGCATTTTATTATAATTTATTGTCAAAAGAATATTGACTGATTTTACACTGCATACAACTCTAATACTTAATTAGAATGACAGAGCTAATTAATAAGTTTTTTCCAATTATAAATTAACTTAGGATCAGAACTCTGGCTTTGCATGTAATTTCCTATAATAGCTAATACTACAGCAAAACATGTCTCCTACCAACCGTAACTTTTTTTTTTATTTAACACAGACAGGCAAGTTCTCAGTGGGTTTAAATTTATAGCAAATTATCTCTGCTGGGATTTTGAATAAGAGATATTTAAAAAAATATATTTTTGCTACCACTTTCTCTTCTAAATACAAAAAGCATCTTTTATGGAAAACCTCTTCCTAAGATTTAAAAGGAATTCATCATAATATTTTAATATTTTTCCATTAAAACAGAAGAGAGAGAGAAGATAATAATTTGAATTTTTTTGTACTTGTTGCCACTTTATATTGTAGCTGCAAAAAAATATATATTTGGGAGGTTCGAGCATGCAGTTTATTTATACATTTTTAACCGGACAGACACTTATCTATTTAGCATTAACCCAGTGTAATTAAAGGTGGGGATGACAAAAGGTTGAATCTTTGGCAACATGTCATATAGTTGGCTGATGCAATTCCTTAGTGGTTTATCAAAGACTGATCCTTTAATATGGAGATTACACTTATGTACTTGTCTGAACTTGAAAGGCATTTTCCTAATTTACTTATTAATGAGATGTAAATCTATTTGTATGGCACGTCACAAGTTTTTTAATAAAAAAATAAAAAAAAAAATCTGTGCAATTTCCCTGGCAAAGAAAGCCAATGTTTTAAATGAAAAATAATAAATTTAGCATTTCACATTCGTACTGTTAAAAATTGATACAGTCTATGTTAAATTTATTAATATTGCTTGCTGTCATTCAGTTTGCAGCTCTAACTGAAATTTAAGTTGACAGCGGCCGCATTAAAGATGTATGCCATTGTATTCAACAAAGATTAATGAAGCCCGGTAAAAATAGCTGTAAAGGAGAAAGTGATCCGAATGTAAAATCAGTGAATTAAATGAGGCCTTGCATATCATTTGTTAATATGCATGAGGAGGGAGTCAGCAAATGAAAATGTCTCTCTGCAAAGTTCATTTGGGAATGTTTCAATATTGTCAGAATATCAGCAAACTATTGAACAGCGACTTAATAGAGCTTGCGAACGATACATGTTTTCTTGATATGCTGCCTGATATGCATTTGAACCAGGTTGGGCAAAGCGAAACAACAAAATCCTTTACAATTCTTTATCAAAGAGGTATATTTTCATGTTACGAAAATTGTAAATCTTTTTATTTTTCTAAAATCTAAATGCAAAAAAATACTCTGATTTTTTTTGTTATATAATAGCTTTGAAAATGCAAATTTTTCCCTTTATTACTGGCTACACAAAAATGATGGGCAAAGAAAATTGGCATGGATAAAATATAGATTATTTTAACTAATGCATATGAACTATGCTAAAATTGCCTCAATTTATTTTTAATAAAAAAAATTGTAGAACTTCCAATTGTCAACTATAGATGGATCCAGTGATCAGAGGGTCTATTAAAATAAGTTCAAGAAAGAGTTAAAAAGTTATGCCCAGTTGGTACTGTGCTTGGCTTTTCTTTTGAATAATGCAACTTGTATAAATGTATCCTTTTGTGTACAGCACAAAGAAGCTAAAAGAGGTGAACTTGCAGATTCTTGTTGGAACATCTCTGATTTTCTCATGAAGAGCAACATTTGCCCAAATGATTATTACAAGATGCAGGTTAACAAAAACAAGACACATTTAGAGGATTCTTCAACTAACATGTTACAATTTAGAAGGAATGGCTCAAAAGTTAAAAACATCTGAAATGAAAACAGGAATTTGGCAAGCTTAATTCTTGATTCCTCAGTTAAACATATAATTCACCAAGATTGTTGCCAATAATGCATTTTTGGGAGGGTTATATAACACATAACAAAATAGCACTCTGTTTAATACAAATGCTAAATATTATTGAACTAATTTAAAGAGCAAATTTAATATGCATAAAAAAATAAATGATATATAAAACCACTTCTAAATATTATGAAAAAGAACACTCATATACCCAATTCAAATTCAGAACATAACCCTTGATCCCATTAAATCATAGGTACTAATATATAATTTATGATTTTTTTTGGTTTATGTGTTGCCTTTGGTACTGCCCTGTATGTAAAATAGTATGTAAATATGAATTCTTTATACATATATGCATATTTTTATTTGACAAATACATTCAGATTCAAATAAATGCAAAAACAAATCACTAATTTTGATGTATTCTTTAAATTTGTTTACAAATGCAAGAGCCACCCCTAAAAAAAGAGAATAAAGAACAAAAATAATTAATTTGTTCATTCAAAAATAAATAATACTCTAAAATCAAGCAACACTTTTCTGCAGTTTTATTCAAAAATAATCCAGAAGGTTCCTTGTCAGTTGATTGATTCCTTTTTCAGACGATAAACATGTAAGCTTCATTTCTGTTCTTGAAAATCTAGACCTGATGAAACAAACAAACAAATAAACAAATAAATTAATGAATTAATTACAAAAATATATTTTTTATTGTACTGCTGCTGGCTTGTAGAACGTCCCCATCAGGAATAGCATTTTCGGCAAAAAAAAACAAAAACCAACAATTCCAAATAACCTTATGGGCAGATCTAGGACAAGGAGAATTTTTTTTTTTTCTTGACAAATAAATCATAAAAAAAAAAAAATTATGTGCAGAATGTCTAACTTTTATTATACTATATACAGATCCACTACCAATTTACCCTTATGAAATAAAATACAACAATAAAATATCTTTCATTTCTAAATATAAAGTGAAAACGGATACATTCCATAAATTCAGATAGTCAAAGTAGATAAGATAAACAGACACAAAAGAGCTTTATAAATATTATGTCCTTAATAATATTTATAAAGCATTGCAAAATATCAGTGGTATATCCTTTTACAACATTTGATGACAATGATTTTAATATTGCACTCAGAATTAGGGAATGTGCACCCAACTTGTGCTCGGAGTGCAACTAGTTTTTGTTAGATTTTTAAAAATTTGTTATTGAGAGATTGACTTTTCCACTAGGCCCCTAGCCCTTAATAGCAGTATTAAAACACAGTGGACCAGTGGAATAAAATAGTGGGACACTATTCTGTAAAAATTAAATACTGCAGCATTCTCTTTAGAAAACTCACGGCCAGAATACGATTTTTGCGTTATGAGCGGCTTGGTACTAACTTGCAAGTTATTTCCACCGCTCACCTCCCTATAGCGCTGCTATTACAGGTTTGCAAAAACGCTGCGTTAGCGGGCAATATGGTAGCGTTGAGCTCCAAACTGCACCCAAATACCAGCGCTGCTTTGAGCTGGTTTTACGTGCTCGTGCACGATTTCCCCATAGACAGCAATGGGGAGAGCTGGCTAAAAAAAAGCCTAACACCTGCAAAAAAGGAGTGTAAAGCTCTGTAACACAGCCCCATTGATTCCTATGGGGAAAGAAAATGTATGTTTACACCTAACACCCTAACATAAACCCCGAGTCTAAACACCCCTAATCTGCCGCCCCCGACATTGCTGCCACCTACATTACACTTCTTAACCCCTAATCTTTCACCCCCGACATCGCCGCCACCTACATTACACTTATTAACCCCTAATCGGCCACCCCCAATGTCGCCGCCACCTACCTACACTCATTAACCCCAAATCTGCCGCCCCCAATGTCGCCGCCACCTACATAAATTTATTAACCCCTAATCTGTTGCCCCCAATGTCGCTGCCACTATATTAAAGTTATTAACCCCTAAACCTAACCCTAAGTCTAACCATAACCCTAACCCCACTAACTTTAACATAATTAAAATAAATCTAAATAAAAATTACAATTAATACCTAAATAATTCCTATTTAAAACTAAATACTTACCTATAAAATAAACCCTAAGCTAGCTACAATATAACTAATAGTTTTATTGTAGCTATCTTAGGTTTTATTTTTATTTCACAGCTAAGTTTGTATTTATTTTAACTAGGTTGATTAGTTAGTAAATAGTTATTAACTATTTACTAACTACCTAGTTAAAATAAATACAAATTTACCTATGAAATAAAACCTAACCTGTCTTACAGTTAAACCTAACATTACACTAAAATTAAATACATTACATTAATGAAATACAATTAACTAAATTACAAAAAAAAATAAACACTAAATTACACAAAATAAAAAGAAATGATCAAATATTTAAACTAATTACACCTAATATAATAGCCCTATCAAAATAAAAAAGCCCCCCCCCAAAAAAAACTAAACTGCCAATAGCCCTTAAAAGGGCCTTTTGTGGGGCATTGCCCCAAAGAAATCAGCTTTTTTACCTGTAAAAAAAATAAAAACAACCCCCAACTGTAAAACCCACCACCCACACAACCAAGCCCCCCAAATAAAATCCTATCTAAAAAACCTAAGCTCCTCATTGCCCTGAAAAGGGCATTTGGATGGGCATTGCCCTTAAAAGGGCATTTAGCTCTTTTTCTGTGCCCAAAGTCCCTAATCTAAAAATAAAACCCACCCAATAAACTCTTAAAAAAACTTACACTAACCCCCGAAGATCCACTTAGAGTTTTTGAAGACCGGACATCCATCCTCATCAAGCCGGGAGAAGTCTTCATTCAAGTGGGCAGAAGTCCTCAACAAAGCCAGGAGAAGTCTTCATCCAAGTGGCAAGAAGTTGTCCTCCAGACGGGCAGAGGTCTTCATCCAGACGGCATCTTCTATCATTATCCTTCTGACGCGGAGCGGCCCCATCTTAAAGACATCCGGCGCGAAGCATATTCTTCTCTTGATGGCTATTGAAGAATGAAGGTTCCTTTAAGGGACGTCATCCAAGATGGCATCCCTTGAATTCCGATTGGAATCAGAATTAAAGGTGAAAAAATCCTATTGGCTGATGCAATCAGCCAATAGGATTGAGCTCGCATTCTATTGACTGTTCCAATCAGTCAATAGAATGCAAGCTCAATCCTATTGGCTGATTGGATCAGCCAATAGGATTGAAGCTCAATCCTATTGGCTGATTGCATCAGCCAATAAGATTTTTTCACCTTTAATTCCGATTGGCTGATAGAATTCTATCAGCCAATCGGAATTCAAGGGATGCCATCTTGGATGACGTCCCTTAAAGGAACCTTCATTCTTCAGTAGCCGTCAGGAGAAGAGGATGCTCCTCGCTGGATGTCTTGAAGATGGAGCCGCTCTGCGTTGGAAGGATGAAGATAGAAGATACCGTCTGGATGAAGACTTCTGCCCATCTGGAGGACGACTTCTTGCCGCTTGGATGAAGACTTCTCTCGGCTTCATTAAGGACTTCTGCCCGCTTGGATGAAGACTTCTCCCTGCTTGATAAGGATGGATGTCCGGTCTTCAAAAACTGTAAGTGGATCTTCGGGGGTTAGTGTTAGTTTTATTTAAGGGTTTATTGGAAAAGTTTTATTTTTAGATTAGGGTTTGGGCAAGGAAAAAGAGCTAAATGCCCTTTTCAGGGCAACGGGGAGCTTAGGTTTTTTTAGATAGGATTTTGTTTGGGGGGTTTGGTTGTGTGGGTGGTGGGTTTTACTGTTTGGGGTTGTTTGTATTTTTTTTTTTACAGGTAAAAGAGCTGATTTCTTTGGGGCAATGCCCCACAAAAGGCCCTTTTAAGGACCATTGGCAGTTTAGTTTAGGCTAGGGTTTTTTATTTTGGGGGGCTTTTTTATTTTTTTAGGGCTATTAGATTAGGAGTAATTAGTTTAAATATTTGATAATTTCTTTTTTATTTTGTGTAATTTAGTGTTTGTTTTTTTGTAATTTAGTTAATTGTATTTAATTAATGTAATTTATTTAATTGTAGTGTAATGTTAAGTGTAAGACAGGTAAGGTTTTATTTTACAGGTACATTTGTATTTATTTTAACTAGGTAGCTAGTAAATAGTTAATAACTATTTACTAACTAGTCTACCTAGTTAAAATAAACGTACTGTGAAATAAAAATAAAACCTAAGATAGCTACAATGTAACTATTAGTTATATTGTAGCTATCTTAGGGTTTATTTTATAGGTAAGTATTTAGTTTTAAATAGGAATTATTTAGTTAATGATAGTAAGTTTTATTTAGATTTATTTTAATTATATTAAAGTTAGGGGTGTTAGACTAAGGGTTAGGTTTAGGGGTTAATAACTTTAGTATAGTGGCGGCGGTTACATTGGGACAGCAGATTAAGGGTTAATAAGTGTAGTTAGGTGGCAGCAATTTTGGGGGCAGCAGATTAGGGGTTAATAACAGTAATGTAGGTTGCAGCGATTTTAGGCACAGCAGATTAGGGGTTAATAAGTGTATGTAGTTGGCAACGACATTGGGGAGGCAGATTAGGGGTTAATAATATTTAACTAGTGTTTGTGATGCGGGGTGTGGCGGTTTAGGGGTTAATATGTTTATTATAGCGGCGGCGATGTCTGGAGCAGCAGATTAGGGGTTAATAACTTTATTTTAGTGTTTCCAATGCGGGAGGGCCTCGGTTTAGGGGTTAATAGGTAGTTTATGGGTGTTAGTGTACTTTGTGACAGTTTAGTTCTAAGTTTTATGCTACAGATTTGTAACGTAAAACCCATAACTACTGACTTTCAGTTTACGGTACGGATCTTGACAGTATATGCCGTACTGCTCACTTTTTGGCCGGACAGGCAAAATCGTAATACCGGCGCTGTAGAAGTTCCATTGATAAAGGACTTTTTGAAAGGTGCAGTAGTTACGTTGCTTTACGGCCAAATATTGTGTAGTACAGTTATACCTGCAAGACGATGATGCTTTTTCACTCATAACGCAAAACTCGTAATCTAGCCGAATGTTAACAGAAGACAGCAGCACAAATTAAAGGGGCAGTAAACTCACAGAATAATGTTATTTAATACTGCACATAGTGCAGAATTATATAACATTATCTTAGTGGTAACTTTATAAATTAAAAGCACTGCAAGTTTTTTTAGTGTAAAGTTGGATTCCGCTCCAGGCTCTACTGAGGGGGTCTTGGTCTTGAGGGGGTCTTGGATTTTCAAAGCATTTTGCGGGCAGGCTGGCTAATCACAGCACGCCAGATCGCACTATTGGACTAAATGTAGTTCGCTCCCGCTCTAGTCTGGTAGCGGGAGCGAGCTGCGTTTAGTCCAATGGTGCAATCGGGTGTGCTGTGACTAGCCAGCACACCTGCAAAGAGCTAATTGCTCTCCGCATTCAGCAAGATATGTCGGACCTGATCCGCACTGTCAGATCAGGTCTGACAGACCTTTGTTAAATAGGGGCCCACGTCTGGTTTCCCCCATCACCCTTAGGGAGACCTCCCCGGGGTAAAAAAAAATTGCATGGAAAGAGAGAAGCACTCTACCAGGAATGAACAACAGCTCAGTAGCTTGTTCTATGGCGACAGTTATTATAATATAGTAAAATTTTAATAAACACACAAACACACAAAAAAGATGCAAGGTAAGTTTAAGAGTTAAAGGTGCTGCCAATGGGCAGTGTGCCTAGTATTTAGTTTTCTTGTTTGATTAATTAACTGAAAAAGCAATAATTGTACAAATTCAGGAATAAAACCCCCCCATAATTAAATAATTTGAAGACATGGTTTTATTTCTGGATATTCTCTTTTTAGGATACAAAGCCTGACAGATATTAATGTGCTAATTATAGATTATTATGGCTAGGGGGTTCAATGAGCAAAAACAGCTATTTCAGATACAAAAAAATATCTCTGTCCCACCTCCACTGAGAGGTTAAGTAGTGCTATTGTCTCCTGTTTACATATATTTTCTACAGAGAATACAGCTTTACTCATATTTTTAGTATATGTGGTCTCAACAAGCAACATCCATTATTTCAAATCACAAAATAAAGGTAAAAGAGATGTGTGCAGCAAATAACTGGATCACCTTAAAGGGGAGACAATTACGGTGCAATGTTCCATTAAGGCCTAATTGCTCAGATCTGATTATTTGATGTTACAAGTGCAGCCATTCTTATATCAATAATAGCAATGTTGGTGTGTAATCCTTATTTATTTGGTTTCATAGTACCATCTTTTACCTACCAATATTTTCTTTTTAAAACCCAGGACATAAGGTGGAATATCACGGGTAGCAGAGGGCAAATAACAGGCAGTCTATGGACCAAACTGAGTCATCCAGTAATGAAATTGGATGTTACTGGATGAGGTACTAGCAGACTATGGGCTCCATTTGTCATTCAGCGGGCGGACAAAGGTTTGCTGTTATGAACCTTGCCTGCCCAGGATCATAGCCAATGCCTCACCAGCCTCTGACCTCTTCGCATGTCACTGAATTTTGGTACTGCTTGAATGTATAAACCTGCTTCTTTAACAGGAAAATGCATAATAAAAAAAGCATTTTACTCTTACGAAAGAATATTGCTATTTCACACTGCGTTTTCATAGTGAAGCAAAGTTGATTCTATTAAAGTCTTATTATAGATTCACACTGAACAATATCTATGTGCAAACATTTTTTTTTAAGCAAACGTGTTCCTAGATTTCATTATAAAGTGGCAGAGCTGCTGAAGAGTGTGAATGCTTCCACTTCCTGAAAGAGAACATTTCACTTTTTTTTTTTTTTTTTGCCATTTTGAAGCTTTGCTACTTTGTATATCTGAAGATTTGACACATCAGCGGGAGTCCATAAAAATTGTGGCAAAACAATATTAAAGGATGTCACAGACCATAAGTGGTGCCAATATATGGATATGAAATTAAAGGAAACAGATATCATATTGCACGCTGGGTGTTGAAAAGTGAATCTTCACATTTCCTGTACATTACTCCAGTTCATAATCTTCATTATGTAGTAATTGTATTATTATCTTATTATCAGGGTTATACGTTAAAAATGTAAAATGATTTGACAATGTTAAAAAAATCTTGATAATGTGATAGGAAGCAATTAATGCTTTGTAATAATGATATTGCTAATGCTGAAAAGGAGGAAGTCGGTGCTTTTCAGCAACATTTTCCTTGGTTCACTAACACTGGAGAGACTATTTAAATAACTATATTGAACAACAAAACAGGGAATCACATTGGGAATCACATTAAACGTTATGAGAAAACGTATATAGTTAAAGAGACTCTCTAATGCAAAACAATGTCATGCTCTATAGCATGTAGACCTTGCTTTAGTGACTCAAACTCCATTGATCTAAAGTTCTCCACTCGACAAGATGATCTAAGTCTTGTCATTACGGCAAGTAGTGACATCTCCGGAACCCCCAACCATTATGGGTGTTCTAAACTATGTCAGCAGCTTGATAAATGGAGCCCTTAGTGTTGAAATCTAAAATGATAATAATTATTATAAATTTGATATCCACCAATTTTATCTTGAGCGATGTTTATCTCTCTATACAGGGTTCGGTATGTGAAGGATAGACTCCTATATTGCAATAAAAGGTCTAAAAAAATCCCAAAGATGTGTGATTTCTCTCCATAGCGGCAACATTTTGATCATCAAGCACTAAGTGTTTAATCTGTACAAAGGAGACAGTGATTGACATCTACTTGGGGGCAGCAATGCTTTTGATTCCTAAACCAGACTTTACCTATGCATTTAACCACTTTTGCGGGGTTTAAGAAAATAGGTGTTGATCACAATCTTCTGATTGTTTTTGGAAGATAATGTTTATGAACTTTTGGACCATGGGGCCGATTTATCAAGGGCCGAATCTGCAGGGAGCGCCATTGCATAAGCAGTTCACCAGAACTGCTTGTGCAATGTTAAATGCCTACAGTGTATGCTGTCGGCATTCAGCGACCCTATGAGTAATCACAATCCTAAAACAATTGTGCTATTAATACCCCTAAAGTTGGAAAATTCCTACCTTCTGAAAAGAAAATACATTTTTAATCTTCCTTGTTAATCTCCTGGTTTTGTATTTCATAAACTAAATGTACAGGATTTAAAGACAAACAAAAATGGTGATTTGGGGGTTTAGTAATTATTAAATACTAGTCCTAAAGCCTGTGTACATGGGCCATTTTTTGCAGTACAGCTTTCTCTCCCCCCTCTTTCTTTTGCTCTCTCTCTCCCCCCGTCTTTTTTGCTCTCTCTCTTTCCCCCTCTTTTTCGCTCTCTCTCCCCCCTCTCTTTTGCTCTCTCTCGCTCCCCCTCTATTTTGCTCCCTCTCTCTACCCCTCTCTTTTGCTCTCTCTCCACCTCTTTTGCTCTCTCTCCCCCCTCTTTTGCTCTCTCCCCCTCTTTTGCTCTCTCTCCCCCTCTTTTGCTCTCTCTCTCCCTCTCTTTTGCTCTCTCCCTCTCTTTTGCTCTCTCTCCCTATCTCCTTTGCTCGCTCTCTCCCCTCTCTCTTTTGCTCTCTCTACCCCCTCTCTTTTGCTCTCTCTCCCCCCTCTCTTTTGCTTTCTCTCTTCTCCCCCTCTCTTTTGTTCTCTCTCTCTCTCTCTCTTTCTCTCCCCCCCCCTCTCTTTTTCTCTCTCTCTCCCCTGTTTTTTGTCCTCTACCCTCTCTTTTGCTTTCTCTCCCCTCTCTTTCACTCTCTCTCCCACTCTATTTTGCTCCCTCTCTCTCCCCCTCTCTTTTGCTCTCTCTCCCCCCTCTTTTGCTCTCTCTTCCCCCTCTTTTGCTCTCTTCCGTTAACAGGTCCCAATGCTGCTTTTTCACTACTGCTGTTATTACAAGTCTTGCAGGATTTGGGGCACCGCACACTTCTTTGGCCTTACCGCAAAACGACTTACGTAAACTTCGTAAAGTCTTTTTTCTATGGGACTTCCATAGCCCTGGTATTACGAGTCTGTCCTGGGAGGCCAAAAAGTGAGCGGTACTCCCTCTACCTCCAAGACCCCTAACGCATTTAAAAGTCAGTAGTTATGAGTTTTACACTGCAACGCTGTAGCATAAAACTCATTACTAAAATGCTAAAAAGTACACTAACACCTATAAACTACCTATTAACCCCTAAACCGAGGCCCTCCCGCATCACAAACACTAAAATAAAAATTTGAACCCCTAATCTGCCGCTCCGGACATCGCCGCAACTATAATAAACATATTAACCCCTAAACCGCCGCACTCCTGCCTCGCAAACACTAGTTAAATATTATTAACCCCTAATCTGCCGTCCCTAACATCACCGCCACCTACCTACATTTATTAACCCCTAATCTGCCGCCCTCAACGTAGCCGCCACTATACTAAATGTATTAACCCCTAAACCTAAGTATAACCCTAACCCTAACACCCCCTAACTTAAATATAATTACAATAAATCTAAATAAAAATTAATATTATTGCCTAAATAATTCCTATTTAAAACTAAATACTTACCTATAAAATAAACCCTAAGTTAGCTACAATATATCTAATAGTTACATTGTAGCTAGCTTATGGTTTATTTTTATTTTACAGGCAAGTTTGTATTTATTTTAACTAGGTAGAATAGTTATTAAATAGTTATTAACTATTTAATAACTACCTAGCTAAAATAAATACAAAAGTACCTGTAAAATAAAACCTAACCTAAGTTACAAAAACACCTAACACTACACTATAATTAAAGAAATTAACTAAATTGACAATAATTAAATAAATTAAATTAAATTAGCTAAAGTACAACCCCCCCCCACTAAATTACTGAACATAATAAACAAATTACAAGATACTTAAACTAATTACACCTAATCTAATAGCCCTATCAAACTAAAAAAAGCCCCCCCAAAATAAAAAAGCCCCTAGCCTAAACTAAACTATCAATAGCCCTTAAATGGGCCTTTTGCGGGGCATTGCCCCAAAGTAATCAGCTCTTTTACCTGTAAAGAAAAATACAAACAACCCATCCAACAGTAAAACCCACCACCCACACAACCAACCCCCCAAATAAAATACTAACTAAAAAACCTTAGCTCCCCATTGGCCTGAAAAGGGCATTTGGATGGGCATTGCCCTTAAAAGGGCAGTTAGCTCTTTTGCGGCCCAAACCCTAATCTAAAAAATAAGACCCACCCAATACATCCTTAAAAAAACCTAACACTAACCCCCTGAAGATCGACTTACGGTTCTAAAGACCGGACATCCATCCTCAAGGGAGCGGCTGAAGTCTTCCTCCAACCGGGCCGGAGTCCTCAACAAAGCCGGGAGAAGTCTTCATCCACGCCGGGGGCGAAGTGGTCCTCCAGACGAGCAGAAGTCTTCATCCAGACAGCATCTTCTATCTTCATCCATCCGACGCGGAGCGGGTCCATCGTCAAGACATCCGATGCGGAGCATCCTCTTCAAACAAAGTCTTCTTAATGAATGACGGTTCCTTTAAGTGACGTCATACAAGATGGCGTCCCTTAGATTCCGATTGGCTGATAGAATTCTATCAGCCAATCGGAATTAAAGTAAAAAAAATCCTATTGGCTGATGCAATCAGCCAATAGGATTGAAGTTCAATCCTAATTGGCTGATCCAATCAGCCAATAGGATTGAGCTCGCATTCTATTGACTGTTCCAATCAGCCAATAGAATGCGAGCTCAATCCTATTGGCTGATTAGATCAGCCAGTAGGATTGAACTTCAATCCTGTTGGCTGATTGCATCAGCCAATATGATTTTTTCTATTTAATTCCGAATGGCTGATAGAATTCTATCAGCCAATCGGAATCTAAGGGACGCCATCTTGGATGACATCACTTAAAGGAACCGTCATTCAGTAAGAAGACTTCGTTTGAAGAGGATGCTCCGCATCGGATGTCTTGAAGATGGACCCGCTCCGCATCGGATGGATGAAGATAGAAGATGCCATCTGCATGAAGACTTCTGCCTGTCTGCAGGACCACTTCGCCCCCGGCTTGGATGAAGACTTCTCCCAGGTTTGTTGAGGACTTTGGCACGGGTGAATGAAGACTTCTGCTGCTTCCTTGAGGATGGATATCTGGTCTTCAGAACAGTAATTCGATCTTCAGGGGGTTAGTGTTAGTTTTTTTTAAGGGTGTATTGGGTGGGTTTTATTTTTTAGATTAGGGTTTGGACCGCAAAAGAGCTAACTGCCTTTTTAAGGGCAATGCCCATCCAAATGCCCTTTTCAGGGCAATGGGGAGCTTAGGTTTTTTTTAGTTAGTATTTTATTTGGGGGGTTGGTTGTGTGGGTGGTGGGTTTTACTGTTGGGGGCGTTGTTTTTTTTTTTTTTTTACAGGTAAAAGAGCTGATTACTTTGGGGCAATGCCCAGCAAAAGGCTCTTTTAATGGTCATTGATAGTTTAGTTTAGGCTAGGGTTTATTTTTATTTGAGGGAGATTTTTTTATTTTGATAGGGCTATTAGGTTGATTAGGTGTAATTAGTTTAAATATCTTGTAATTTGTTTATTATTTTCTGTAATTTAGTGTTTTTTTTTTTTTGTACTTTAGCTAATTTAATTTAATTTATTTAATTGTTGTTAATTTAGTTAATTTATTTAATTATAGTGTAGTGTTATTGTAACTTAGGTTAGGTTTTATTTTACAGGTACTTTTGTATTTATTTTAGCTAGGTAGTTATTTAATAGTTAATAACTATTTAATAACTATTCTACCTAGTTAAAATAAATACAAACTTGCCTGTAAAATAAAAATAAACCCTAAGGCCTAGATTTGGAGTTTGGCGGTAGCCGTGAAAACCAGCGTTAGAGGCTCCTAACGCTGGTTTTAGGCTACCGCCGGTATTTGGAGTCAGTCAGGAAAGGGTCTAACGCTCACTTTTCAGCCGCGACTTTTCCATACCGCAGATCCCCTTACGTCAATTGCGTATCCTATCTTTTCAATGGGATCTTCCTAACTCCGGTATTTAGAGTCGTGTCTGAAGTGAGCGTTAGAAATCTAACGACAAAACTCCAGCCGCAGAAAAAAGTCAGTAGTTAAGAGCTTTCTGGGCTAACGCCGGTTCATAAAGCTCTTAACTACTGTACTCTAAAGTACACTAACACCCATAAACTACCTATGTACCCCTAAACTGAGACCCCCCACATCGCCGCCACTCAATTAAATTTTTTTAACCCCTAATTTGCTGACCGCCACCTACGTTATACTTATGTACCCCTAATCTGCTGCCCCTAACACCGCCGACCCCTATATTATATTTATTAACCCCTAACCTGCCCCCCACAATGTCGCCGCCAGCTACCTACAATAATTAACCCCTAATCTGCCGACCGCCACCTACGTTATACTTATGTACCCCTAATCTGCTGCCCCTAACACCGCCGACCCCTATATTATATTTATTAACCCCTAATCTGCCCCCCTCAACGTCGCCTCCACCTGCCTACACTTATTAACCCCTAATCTGCCGAGCGGACCGCACCGCTACTATAATAAAGTTATTAACCCCTAATCCGCCTCACTCCCGCCTCAATAACCCTATAATAAATAGTATTAACCCCTAATCTGCCCTCCCTAACATCGCCGACACCTAACTTCAATTATTAACCCCTAATCTGCCGACTGGAGCTCACCGCTATTCTAATAAATGTATTAACCCCTAAAGCTAAGTCTAACCCTAACACTAACACCCCCCTAAGTTAAATATAATTTAAATCTAACTAAATAAATTAAATTATTCCTATTTAAAGCTAAATACTTACCTGTAAAATAAATCATAATATAGCTACAATATAAATTATAATTATATTATAGCTATTTTAGGATTTATATTTATTTTACAGGTAACTTTGTATTTATTTTAACCAGGTACAATAGCTATTAAATAGTTAAGAACTATTTAATAGCTAAAATAGTTAAAATAATTACAAATTTACCTGTAAAATAAATCCTAACCTAAGTTACAATTAAACCTAACACTACACTATCAATAAATTAATTAAATAAAATACCTACAATTACCTACAATTAAACCTAACACTACACTATCAATACATTAATTAAATACAATATCTACAAATAACTACAATGAAATAAACTAACTAAAGTACAAAAAATAAAAAAGAACTAAGTTACAAAAAATAAAAAAATATTTACAAACATTAGAAAAATATTACAACAATTTTAAACTAATTACACCTACTCTAAGCCCCCTAATTAAATAACAAAGCCCCCCAAAATAAAAAAATGCCCTACCCTATTCTAAATTACTAAAGTTCAAAGCTCTTTTACCTTACCAGCCCTGAACAGGGCCCTTTGCGGGGCATGCCCCAAGAATTCAGCTCTTTTGCCTGTAAAAAAAACACATACAATACCCCCCCCAACATTACAACCCACCACCCACATACCCCTAATCTAACCCAAACCCCCCTTAAATAAACCTAACACTAAGCCCCTGAAGATCTTCCTACCTTATCTTCACCATACCAGGTACACCGATCGATCCAGAAGAGCTCCTCCGATGTCCTGATCCAAGCCCAAGCAGGGGGCTGAAGAGGTCCATGATCCGGCTGAAGTCATCATCCAAACGGGAGCTGAAGAGGTCCATGATCCGGCTGAAGTCATCATCCAAGAGGGAGCTGAAGAGGTCCATGATCCGGCTGAAGTCTTCTATCAACGGCATCTTCAATCTTCTTTCTTCCGGATCCATCTTGCAGACCTCCGACGCGGAACATCCTGCTGGCCCGACGGACTACCGACGAATGAAGGCTCCTTTAAGGGACGTCATCCAAGATGGCGTCCCTCGAATTCCGATTGGCTGATAGGATTCTATCAGCCAATCGGAATTATGGTAGGAAAATTCTGATTGGCTGATGCAATCAGCCAATCAGAATCAAGTTCAATCCGATTGGCCGATCCGATCAGCCAATCAGATTGAGCTCGCATTCTATTGGCTGATCGGAACAGCCAATAGAATGCGAGCTCAATCTGATTATACACATACACACATAATAAAAAAAAACCCCGTAATAAAAGTGCTGCAGGTAAGTGAGCGGTGAGAGAAAACTGCTTGTTAGCACCGCACAGCCTCTAACGCAAAACGCGTAATCTGGCCATATATTTGTAAAAAGGTTACAGTTACTTTAGAAGTATTATACAGTTATATAATGAGAAATTTTGCCCAAGGAGCTTACATTCTATGGCCGTATATTAAGAGAGTTCCAATGGAGCTTACTTTTTAGAGGTAACTCTGAACTTTTAATTTATTTAGCTAGCTATTGCCTTTAGTTCTGTTTGCTTTCAGCACTCAGTATTCCGTTTGGGGAAGCATTGTATCAAGAAATCTGTGTTTGGTGGTTAATATATATATTGCAGCAACAGATATGTGTGTTTGTGCATGTGTGTATGTGTATAACTGTGTGTATATGCAAGTGTTTTGCAAGCTCTTGTGAACATTTACTTTGGAAATTCCAATGGGGAAAAAAATCACATTATTTTCTGCCAAAAAAAAAAAAAGGTAAAAAAGACATAAAACCTTAGGGGTGGGTGGAGGTAGTGGGGCAGCAGAATTTTGAGTGCGCTTCCATAGGCTCCAATAGGAGCCTTTTTCTCCTGCCGTCAGACAGGCTGAGAACCTAGCACAGTGAAGGGGGTAAGTTGCGCAGTGATGGGCAGCAAAGTGTAAATATACAGTTGTATGCAAAAGTTTAGGCACCCCTGACAATTTCCATGATTTTCATTAATAAATAATTTGGTGTTTGGATTAGCAATTATTTTTTTGATCTATCAAATAACTGAAGGACACAGTAATATTTCAGTAGTGAAATGAGGTTTGTTGGATTAACAGAAAATGTGCAATATGCATCAAAATGAAATTAGGCAGGTGCATACATTTGGGCACCCTTGTTTTTTGTTGATTTGAATACCTATAACTACCTAAACTGATTAATTGGAACACACAATTGGTTTGGTGAGCCCATTAAGCCTTGAACTTCATAGACAGGTGCATCCAATCATGAAAAAGGTATTTAAGGTGGCCAATTGAAAGTTGTTGTTCTTTTTGACTCTCCTCTGAAGAGTGGCAACATGGGGTTCAAAACAACTCTCAAATGACCTGAAAACAAAGATTGTTCAACATTATAGTTTAGGGGAAGGCTACAAAAAGCTATTGCAGAGATTTAAGCTGTCAGTGTCCACTGTGAGGAACATAGTGAGGCAAGGGAAGACCACAGTCACAGTTCTGAAGTGGCAGGCCAAGTAAAATATCAGAGAGGCAAAGGCAAAGGATGGTGGGAATAGTCAAAAACAGCCACAGACCACCTCCAAAGTCCTACAACATCATCTTGCTGCAGATGGTGTCACTGTGCATCATTCAACAATTCAGCGCACTTTGCACAAGGAGAAGCTGTATGGGAGAGTTATGCAGATGTAGCCTTTTCTGCACACGCACATTTGGACAAGCCAGCTTTATTTTTTAAGAAGGTGCTGTGGACTGATGAAACAAAGATTGCATTATTTGGTCATAACAAGGGGCGTTATGCATGGCGGCAAAAGAACACAGCTTTCCAAGACAAACACTTGCCACCCACAGTAAAATTTGGTGGGTGTTCCATCATGCTGTGGGGCCAGTGCCGGTACTGAGAATCTTGTAAAAGTTGAGGGTCACATGGATTCCACTTAATATCAGCAGATACTTAAGAATAATGTTGAGGAATCAGTCACAAAGTTGAAGTTACGCCGGGCTGGATATTTCAACAAGACAAAGACTCAAAACACTGTTTAAAATGAACTCTGGCATTTATGCAGGGGAACAAGTACAATGTTCTGGAATGGCCATCCCAGTCCCCAGACCTAAATATCATTGAAAATCTGTGGGGTGATTTGAAGCGGGCTGTCCATGCTCGGCAACCATCAAACCTAACTGAACTGGAGATGTTTTGCAAGGAGGAATGGTCCAAAATACCTTCATCCAGAATCCAGACACTCATTACAGGCTATAGGAAGCGTCTAGAGGCTGTTATTTCTGCTAAAGCAGGCTCTACTAAATATTGATGCAAAATTTCTGTTGGGGTGCCCAAATTTATGCACCTGTCTAACTTTGTTTTGATGCATATTGCACATTTTCTGTTAATCCAATAAACCTCATTTTACTACTGAAATATTACTGTGTCCTTCAGTTATTTGATACATCAAAATGAAATTGCTGATCCAAACACCCAATTTTTTAAAAATGAAAATCATGGAAATTTTCAGGGGTGAATAAACTTTTGCATATGACTGTATATATATATATATATATATATATATATATATATATATATATATATATATATATATATGTATATATATATATATATATGAATATATATATATATATATATTAACACATAAATATATATGTATAAGCATATTAACACATTAATATATATGGACAGTACATAAGCATAGAAAATCAAGAAGCGTTTAGAGTCCAGAGAAATCTATAATTTAATATATCAAAACTTAATATTTGTATATGTAGTATACCTGTAAGAATAAGTTCACTCGTGAGTGAGGTTATACTTTATACATAATAAATCACCTTTACTGGGCACTTCTTGAAATTATATCACCACAAACGGGGTAAATTCCAAACTTTGATTTTTCAGTCTCTTATATATTGATGCAAACAACTCAATTTTATGCAAATAATAGAGTTCAAAGTGCTTACCCCGTTACTTGTATCAGTCCATCCTTAATCTGCTGAACCATGGGCATGGAAATGTCTCAAAAGACCAAGTACCGGTGTCCGGCAAAAGCAGCTACAATTACTGCCTGCTCCGCTATGGAGCTGTTAGAATAGACACCGCTTCATTCCTCGTGAATGCCAAGACGTGGGCGTTGTCTTACCAGGTAAGTAGCGAATGGACCAATCGGTGTCCAGGGTGAAGAGCGGTCCGCTCAAGCACACCCAATGAAAGGCAGTAATGTATTCTCCATAGATGCCAAGACGTGGGCGTGGTCTCACCAGGGGTAAGTAACGATCCGTCCAATTCCTTTCCGTGAACGCCAAGACGTGGGCGTGGTCTCACCGGGGGTATGCAACGATCTGTCCAATCCCTTCCCCAAGAGAATGAAGTTCCATAGATACAAACGATATCACCAAGATTGAAGCCCAGGTTATGAAATTAGCACAAAAAAAAAGGAATTGTTGCGCTCCCACTCACAACACTGTAGACTTGCCTTCTAACAGGTGAATGGCAAGGGGGGATATCCACTCGAGCTGGTCACATACAGGAATCAAAAACTTGGAAGAGAGCGGAATCCTTAAGTATTAAACATAGCTTTTATGCAATGCAACCGTATACAATTTAAAAGTTCATGGTATCCCACAACACCACAAGTTAAAACATATATCTTGAGACAGCTGTTTAGGAATAGCTATTCCTCAGAGTAGGCAGACAGGGTTATGGAGCAGCGGTCTTTAGACCGCTGCTTCATAACTGCTGTTTCTGGCAAGTCTGAAGACTCGCCAGAAACACAGGCCCACAAGCTCCGTTCGGAGCTTGATAAATGGGCCTCATAGTCTTCAGACTTAAAAACCAACAGAATTTACTGTTAATTCTAGATCACTGGTTTTCAAACATGCCCTCAGGCCTCCCTAACAGGCCAGATTTTGAGGATACCTGAACTGGAGCACAGGTGAAATAATCAGATGATTAGTAAACATAGTTATTGTACCTGCTCTCATCCAAGCATCCAAGGTAATCCTGGAAATCTGGCCTGTTGGGGAGGCGTGAGGACAGGTTTGAAAATCAGTGTTTTAGATCAATGGCCAGATCCTTACTTCTATTTTAAATATGCTCTATCTAATCACGTGAGCAGGCTATTCCTAAAGAGCTGTCTCGAGATATATGTTTTAACTTGTGGTGTTGTGGGATACCATGAACTTTTAAATTGTATACGGTTGCATTGAATAAAAGCTATGTTTTATACTTAAGGATTCCGCTCTCTTCCAAGTTTTTGATTCCAGTATATAAGCATATAATATATTTTTACAGGTAAACCTCAGTCCCCACAGACCGCTATGTAAAGGCACTTTTCAGTGTGGATTTTTTCTAACACCTGCACACTTTAACCCCATAAAACTGCTTTGTGCATTAAAAAAAAAGTATGCTGCAAATTTTTTAAAAGGAAAAAGGAAACAAAAACTTTATTTAGGGAGCAATTGGGGGATATTTTAAACATTAAACAGAGGCTGGTTATTTATCATGGGGATAAATTAGCGCTCTGCTTGTAATCTAGCCCATAGTGTAGTTTGATGAAACCAAATGCGCTTCCCATTTTATTGGAACTTACTCATCTTTTTTGTTATTTAGTTTAACCCCTTGATGACCACAGCACTTTTCCATTTTCTGTCCGTTTGGGACCAAGGCTATTTTTACATTTTTGAGATGTTTGTGTTTAGCTGTAATTTTCCTCTTACTCTTTTACTGTACCCACACATATTATATACCGTTTTTCTCGCCATTAAATGGACTTTCTAAAGATACCATTATTTTCATCATATCTTATAATTTACTATAAAAAAATTATAAAATATGAGGAAAAAATGGAAAAAAACACACTTTTTCTAACTTTGACCCCCAAAATCTGTTACACATCTACAACCACCAAAAAACACCCATGCTAAATAGTTTCTAAATTTTGCCCTGATTTTAGAAATACCCAATGTTTACATGTTTTTTGCTTTTTTTGTAAACTATAGGGCCATAAATACACGTAGCACTTTGCTATTTCCAAACCATTTCTTTTCAAAATTAGCGCTAGTTACATTAGAACACTGATATCTTTCAGGAATCTCTGAATATCCATTGACATGTATATATTTTTTTTTAGTAGACAACCCAAAGTATTGATCTAGGCCCATTTTGGTATATTTCATACCACCATTTCACCGCCAAATGCAATCAAATACAAAAAATCGTTCACTTTTCACAAATTTTTTCACAAACTTTTGGTTTCTCACTGAAATTATTTACAAACAGCTTGTGCAATTATGGCACAAATGGTTGTAAATGCTTCTCTGGGATCCCCTTTGTTCAGAAATAGCAGACATATATGGCTTTGGCATTGCTTTTTGGTAATTAGAAGGCCTCTAAATGCTGCTGCGCATCACACGTGTATTATGGCCAGCAGTGAAGTGGTTAATTATGTAGCTTGTAGGGAGCTTGCAGGGTTAATTTTATCTTTAGTGTAGAGCTCAGCCTCCCACCTGAAACATCAGACCCCCTGATCCCTCCCAAACAGCTCTCTTCCCTCCCCCACCCCACAATTGTCCCCGCCATCTTAAGTACTGGCAGAAACTCTGCCAGTACTAAAATAAAAGGTATTTGGCCCTTTTTTTAAAAAAAAAAAAAGAAGCATATTTACATATGCTGATGTGTAGGTTCCCCCCTTAGACCCCAACCTCACTGATCCCCCACCAAACAGCTCTCTAACCCTTCCCCTCTGCCTTAATGGGCGCCATCTTGGGTACTGGCAGCTGTCTGCCAGTACCCAGTTTTGTAAAAAATGTGGCTTTTCTTTAAAAAAAATCCCTTTTCTGTAGTGTAGCTTCCCCCCCCCACCAAGACCAACCCCCAACCCCTTCCAGATCCCTTAGATTAGATTTATAATACTGAAAAATTATTTTTATTTTTTTACTTTTAACTTTTTTTTTCTGTAGTGTAGCGGTTCCCACCCGCTCCCGCCCGTGCACGCGCCCGCCCAACACCCCCCCCGTGCACGCGCGCGCTCTCGTGCGCGACCCGTAGGTCCCGCCCCCGATCCCGCCCCCCCTCCACTCCACACACAGCATCGATGGCCGCCCACCCGCCTCCCACGTAAGCTCCCACCCGCCAACGATACCGGCCACCGATGTCCGGTGCAGAGAGGGCCACAGAGTGGCTCTCTCTGCATCGGATGGCCAAGGGGGGTTATTGCAGGATGCCTCCATATCGAGGCATCACTGCAATAACCGGAAAGCAGCTGGAAGCGAGCAGGATCGCTTCCAGCTGCTTTCCAGACCAAGGACGTACGCCACACGTCCTCGGTCATTAACTGTATTTTTTTTGAGGACGTGTGGCGTACGTCCTTGGTCGTTAAGGGGTTAAAGAATTTCAGAAGTTTTTCTTCTCATTTCAACTTCCCTTTATGACAATGCATATATGATATATAATATACCTCATTTATGTTTGTGTTCATTTTTTTTTTACCCCTAGATGCCCATTTATTAAGCTCCATACGGAGCTTGAGGGCCGTGTTTCTGGCGAGTCTTCAGACTCACCAGAAACACAAGTTATGGAGCAGCGGTCTAAACACCGCTGCTCCATAACCCTGTCCGCCTGCTCTGATGAGGCGGACAGGAATCTCCACAATTCAACCCGATCGAGTACGATCGGGTTGATTGACACCCCCTGTTGGCGACCGGTTGGCCTCGAATCTGCAGGGGGTGGCATTGGACCAGCAGCTCTTGTGAGCTGCTGGTGCAATACTGAATACGGAGAGCGTATTACTCTCCGCATTCAGTGATGTCTGTCGGACCTGATCCGCACTGTCGGATCAGGTCCGACAGACACTTGATAATTTGGCCTCATAGGGGCCTATTTATCAAAGGTCTTGCAGACCTGATCCTACAGTGCGGATCAGGTCCGCAAGACCTTGCTGAATGCGGAGAGCAATACGCTCTCTGTTTTCAGCATTGCACCGGCAGCTCACAAGAGTTGCTTGTGCAACGCCGCCCCCTGCAGACTCGCGGCCCATGGGCCGCCAGCAGGGAGGTGTCAATCAACCCGATCGTACTCGATTGGGTTGATTTCCGGCGATTCCTGTCCGCCTGGTCAGAGTAGACAGACAGGGTTATGAAGCAGCGGTCTTTAGACCGCTGCTTCATAACTGCTGTTTCTGGCGAGTCTGAAGACTCGCCAGAAACACGGGCCCACAAGCTCCGTTCGGAGCTTGATAAATGGGCCCCATAGTCTTCAGACTTAAAAAACAACAGAATTTACTGTTAATTCTAGATCACTGGTTTTCAAACATGCCCTCAGGCCTCCCTAACAGATCAGATTTTGAGGATACCTGAACTGGAGCACAAGTGAAATAATCAGATTATTAGTAAACATAGTTATTGTACCTGCTCTCATCCAAGCATCCAAGGTAATCCTGAAAACCTAGCCTGTTGGGGAGGCGTGAGGACAGGTTTGAAAACCAGTGTTTTAGATCAATAGCCAGATCCTTACTTCTATTTTAAATATGCTCTATCTAATCACGTGAGCAGGCTTACTGTCACTGTGAGTGAAAACGTTTTACTTTTAATGCATGCTCAACCCAATGCGGGCAAAAAGCTTACTTCTAGCGGAGTTAGCACTCGAGCAGGAGCAATAAATAGCACTCCACTCATAATCTAGCCCTTTCAAGGGTGACATGATATCCTATAAATACAGGCAGCAATGAGTGGATATAGGTTTGTAATAAAATAAATATTCCTAGGAGTCATAGGGGTGTCAAGATTTACATGGCCTCACCTGGGTTTCCCAGCCTAACCTCATCAACAGTGCTAAACTAGGAGCTTCTAAGTACTTTTTAAAAATGTTTTATACTGGATTTTTAGATCAGTATCTCTGCATATTATTCTTTATAATAGTGTCTATTACATGCAGTTATATAAAAATTGGTATGGACTGTCCCTTTAAGGAAGGTGAAGGTTCAACAACATTTGTATGGTGGGGTGCACACAAAACCTGTAAAAAAAAAATAAACTGTACAATGTTCTCTGTTTTTCACCCATTGTAATAGCCTTGGGATTTTTTTCTTATGTGTCATAAATAAAAGTAATGGAAACACCCTACATTGCATTCTAACAACAAAAAAATCCAAAATAGGTTCATGTCCCACTCTCACCTAAAATGAGAAAGAGACAGACAGTCATATGTACTTAAAAACTATCTGGATTCTGATTGGCTAAGTAATTTCCCTTAATGATTTCATACAATGGTATCTTTAAAGGACCATTATTTTTATTAGAGCATGTAATTTTAACACTAGCAACCCTGCAATGCTATGTGTTTAAACCCCTGGAAAGAAGTTAAATACATAGTTTAAAGGATTACTTTCTGTTATAATTTTTAAGCTAAACAACTAACATATTAATGTTAATAAACATTAATTAAAACCTACTGACCTATATTTTCTCCAAAACAAAGTTTCATAACGTTCTAAAAGTTATATCTTTTATTCGCCGATGATGTCACGTTATCCTGCCCACTATTTTCAGCACTGCATGTTCAAAATACTTAAACCAATAACTTTGTGTTTAAAGCGCCATTTTGAAACCTAGGTATTGCAAACGGATTGGTACAGAGCAAAGGATACCCACGGAGTGGGTTTGGAAAACAATTAAATTTGCAGACAAGATTTCTGATATACGGTAGAGATATGTTAATGAAATGCTATTGATAAAAAGCGTATTTGGGGTAGTTAGTTAGTAACAGGCAAAGAAAATATTTACTTACAGTGGCCCTTTAAGTGTCGCTTGGGATCCCCATAGAACTGCAGGTCCCCAGCAGAAACTGCCATGATCCAGTCACAGTGACTAATAAATTGGAACATCTAATTCAAACACTATAATGGCCCTTTAAGGCTACTAAAGTTACATTAAAATGTAAAATTATATAACAGAAAGTGATTTATTTTCAGTTTACTTTTGTGTTTGTAATGTATGCAAACAGAGAAAAATGCCTGCTTTGCATTCTATTTGCATATGTTTAGAATTACAAATGCAATTGAACAAATGCTGCAAATGTACCTAAAGTGTTTATTTATTGTTTCCTATATCTGCCTGCAAACTATAATCCAACTGATAAAAATGCTGATGAGCACGAAATAAACAAACTATAATTGCAATAATTTGGATTGAATTATTTAACAAGCAATTTCCAGACTTTTTTTATATTGGGAGAATGTATCAGTTTAAATTTAAAAAAAAAAAAAATAATTTAAGAAAATCTAAATAGCTGCAAAGTCTCATTTCTGTGCATTGTTTTAAACTCTGTATTGAGTTAGTTTGTTTAATGATAGATCTCTTATAATCTTCCTGTAGATTATTTTGTTAATTGCATTTGAACATTATTGTATGAAAGAAATACTTCATATAAACAAAATGTAGACAGAAGCAACAAATATATTAGGAGGACACATTAACGATACTTTAATTTTGTAGAAAAGATTGAGCTGCTGGATAGTTTCAGAAACACGGTTGTCCCTCTAGCTATATCAAAATAAAAGGAAGTGCCCTCTTCACATTGGTGCACTTCAGCCCCAATCAGAGAAGTCCATGCCCTAAATTATTCACATGCCCCAGTGAAGAATTTTGTTTACTTTCTCTCCCTGCTATGGTAGACTTTTTCAATAATCAATTTTGGGATCAAACTGCTTTGAATTAATCAAAATATCTTATCTAACCCTCATTGGCCATATTGTATTTTTCTTAGCTCTACTTTTTTGAATATATGAGGATCTATAAATGAATCAGTGCCAATAAGCTTATCAGGTGATTTTTATTTCACTCTCTGTATAACATGATAATTCTTATTGCAAGTTTCCAAAATTCTATTCAGACCAGTAGCTGAGCTACTAAACAGAAGGCCAAATTGTAAAATATTTTTGGGGCACCCAAAAATAACTCAGCAGTAAGCAGAAGTATTAATATACATGCTGCTGTGTATAAGGATTTCAAGGATAGCTAGAAATTTAATTAGATGATAGATAGATATATAGATAAATAGATAGAAAGATGGATAGATGGATGGATGTACCTGGAACCCACACTAATAAAAGGCGCCCCTGCATTATGATTGTGCACATTCTGCACAAAATAATTTTGTATAGACTGGCTGCTATGTCCCAAGAAGCACTCGAGCACTAGTGCCACTCGACCTGCTGCACCAATAATAATTCATTCAGACTCAACTTATTAATGTTTCATTTACTCATTTGGTTTCAAAGGCCTAGATATCAATCTTAAAAAAAAACAAAACCCACTAACGGGTAATTTCCAATCCCTCAGGCGTCACTGTCTCAAAAAATATCATAAGTTTGTAATTAATATCCTGATATGAGCCCGGGAATACTTTGGTAAACCTTTGTCAATCAACACCATTTGCCGCTTCATCCAAGATGCAAGTTAAGGCTTTACTAATCAAAGCAGAAGCCATACATAAACACTGTCCAGAAGCATCACTACCTCTCTAGGCTCGGTCTCATCTAAGATGGACAGTAGATGTGGTCTGACGAGTCAATATTTCAAATAGTTTTTGGAAAAAACAGTCCTCGTGTTCTCCGGGCCAAATAGGAAAAAATCATCCAAGCTGTTATCAGCTTCAGGTCAAAAATCCAGCGTCTGTCATGGTATGGGGGGGGGGGGGGTGTCAGTGTCCATGGCATGGGCAACTTTCACATCTGTGAGGGCAACATTAATGCAGAAAGATATGTATACATTTTGGAGCAACATATACTGCCACCCAGACGTCGCTTTTTCCAGGGACATCCCTGTATTTTCCAGCAGGACAATGCCAAGCCACATGCTGTCTGGATTACAAGTGCATGGTTGCGTAAGCAGAGAGTGTGGGTGCTAGCATGGCCTGCCTGCAGTCCTGAGCTGTCTCCGATTGATGTGTGGCACCTTATGATGCGCTAAATAAGGCAACAAAGGTCCGTACAGTTGCGCAGCTGAAGACATGCATAATGGATGACTGGGGGAAAATTCTGCTTGCTAAACTTAACCAACTGGCATCTTCAGTGCTCAAACACTTAATTAGTGTTATTAAAAGAAAAGGTGATGTTACACAGTGGTAGACAGTTGACTGTCCATACTTTTTTGGAGTGTGTTGCAGTCATCAGATTTGGAATGAGTGTAGATTTTCAAACATACAATCAAGATCAAATTATGTGTTAATAATGCATTTTCAATATAGTACAGGGTGAATTACATTTTCAAATGGCTATTTTTGTTAGTTTTTTGCATTTTCCATACTGTCCCAACTTTTTTGCAATCGTGGTTGTAAAACCACTCCCAATCAGGCACTTTCCAGAAGAAATGGCATGAAGAATTAAAACTTGTACTTTTCAGCATTCATGATCCTATCAATTCAGACAATATCACCAAAACAACGATGGCAGAAATGCAGCCCCAAACCAGGACAGACCCTACACCATGTTTCACTGAAGGCCACAATCACTCATTCTTGCATCTCTCTCTGACTCTTGTTCTCACATATTGTCCATTGAACCCAAAAATTTCAAACTTTGATTTGTCACTATACTCTTTTCCACTGATCTTCATTACAATCTTTGTGAGCTTTAGCATATCTTAGCCTTTTCACCCTGTTCCCCTTCCGAAAAAGTGGTTTCTTGGCTGCTACCCTTAAACAAAGACCATTCCTGCTCAAACTTCTTCGGACTGTAGAAGGGTCAACTTGGCATCCCGATGAAGCTGCCAGATGCTGAGTCCTTGCTGGACTTCTTCCAGTCTCTCAAAGAAAAAACTGAGAACTTCTCATTACATTTTGAAAGTTTTCTTGGCCTTCCAGTCCTTTTTTTTATCCTTGACCTCACCTGATTCTTCACATTTCTTTATAACAGCTTGAATACCACATCTTGAGTATTCAGTTTGTTTGCTGATTTCACTTTGAAAGTAGCCTTGCTGATGCACTAGTATCATTTTCTGTGAATGTTGGTCTTATTAGCAAGCTTCCAATGAATTAAACTCATACCACATGTGTATGTAATATTCATGCATGTTTTAAACAAACCTGGGGTGATAGACCTTTTTCACAGCAGTCGTTTTGACATGAAATACTAGGACAAATACAGGTGTTAGCAATAAAATTAATTTGTGTTCCATTCCATTTAGGTTGACAAGAGCCAGGTCCCTGCTATAGCTCAAGTGTAAGGGGAGGTTGCACTAAATACTTGCCACTTTAGCCTACAGAAGCAATTTTTTCTGTGGGGGGGGGGGGTTCAGTTTTTTAATAGTGCATATGAATATCCTGTATTTTCTGGTTGTATTCTAATAAAGAGACTGATAAATAATTATATATGGTCAGTATACTATTTTTAAAACAACAAATCTAATGGTGGCCTAAGACTTTTGCACAGTACTATATACTGTATATACACACATATAAATGTGTGTATAAATATACCTGGCACTTCCCCCAGTTTTGCTTTTAAAGATTACTATGAATCTGCTGGCGAGTGCCAGGTTTTCTGTGTGTTGTGTTGATAATGTGTGTAATGCTTCCCTGAGGGCCTGTCACCCAGGCTGCTCTGGGGTTAACTGCCTAGGTTGCTGGGAACTTTGCAGCTGTCTGTCAGTGTTCAGGGCTGTGGATTTTGCTGTGGCTTAGGATGTGTACCCAGTCCAGTCTGTGAGTTTATATTAGCAAAAAATCATCAGATATACAAATAAATATTTATTTCAGAATAAATAGAACATATTCTTATATGTAAAGAACATTGGAATGGGAAATATTCATATTTCATGTAAGGTTTAGCTCTCTTGAATATATGCGGTCGGGTTAACTTGCGAGTATGGATGTTAGATTTTTCTGCAGTCCTGTGTTTTTTTTTATATATATATATATATATATATATATATATATATTAGCAAAAAAATCATCAGATATACAAATAAATATTTATTTCAGAATAAATAGAACATATTCTTATATGTAAAGAACATTGGAATGGGAAATATTCATATTTCATGTAAGGTTTAGCTCTCTTGAATATATGCGGTTAGATTTTTCTGCATTTTGTGCGATACATTGAAGTTTAGGGGTAATAAGTTTATGTGGTTGCATTAGGTCCAACTTTTTAAGAACTTCGGGTTGCAATGGCAAAGCTTCTTCATGGTTTAGATTGCTCACAAGCCTACTGGTCATGTTTTTGCAGTTGAAAGAGTCCCATTCTCCCCCATGAACAATGCAAGAATATGTGATAAGCTAAGGTTCGATGAAAAGCATTTTATCTAGTGGAGGTGAATTCAGGGTGCAGTTCCTTTAACATGAATATCATGAGACCAATTTGAAGAAAGGTTTGAGGATACATCATATCTTGTATCTTGTTTGCCTTATTGACATGAATTAATCTAGTCCATGGGGCCTATCTATCAAGCTCCGAATGGAGCTTGAGGCCCCATGTTTCGGAGCTTGATAGATAGGCCCCAAAATGTAATCTCTCCCATACAACTTTTATTATTTATTTTTCTCTCTTTTTCTGCTGTTTAACTTCTCCATTGCCACCAGGACAAAAGCTGGAGAGTATTTTGAATTCTGGTCATGCAACAGTCTATTAAAGGGACAGTGTACCCTGGGGACTTCCGGGGGAGGAGCCTAAGCACAAGACGTGTGGCGTTTAGGCTCAAGACTTCCACACACAGCCGTTGGTGGAAATTCCTTGCGTCGAAGCCCAGAGTCTTAGGGCACCTAACTAGTTGAGGGGAATATCCTCACCGGAAGCTCCAAAGTACAGGAACATCCACAGTCGTCATCCACAGTGACTGCAAATTCCTTCCTGCAAACCCGGTGCTGTCTGAGAGATGCTATTAGGTAAAAAATTGCCCCGGAAATGGCACTTCATAGGCCACGTTAGTAAGTCTTGATGTCTTTACTAAGTCCTGTTTGCTAAGGCCAACGCAGAGTGAAGGACACAGAGTCAGCGTTTCTTATTAACCCTAGCAACAGAGCCCCTAAGAATTCTCCTCCCACCGATGCTGCATGAGGAGTTTGGACACTCTCTGCAGGGGCAAAGACCAAGACTCTTCTTACACCCTACACCCCGGACTTCATTCTCGCACGATCCTCTCTGGTAGGAAGCTGAAAGCTGCTGGTGAGGCAGATAGCAGCTATATTTCATTCCAGATCCAGGGTTTGTAGGGGTGGCTACCTCTCTTTTTTGGGTTTACCGTTGTGTTGCTTTTTTTACCCCTCTGATGTCTGGCTTATTAAGGCCGCTACACTGATATCTGGGAATAAGCAAACTCAGAACGTACAAGATTTAATTTGCTGCATATGCTTGAGACTTCATATTTTTTATTTTTTCTCCTTAAGGACGGTGAAATCGTCAAGACCCTTCCTTAAAGTGTTTTCTAAACTTTAAGTTATGTAGACTGATGTTTTGCTTACTTTATGTCTTTTGACTTTATCTTTTTTATCCCTCTACACTTAAGCCTGAGGGGCTATAGTTTAATTAAGGTCTGCACCTTGTAACATATTTTATAATAGACAGATAATCTAAATGAAATATGTAGTAATGCTACTGCTACAGTTGTACCTATAATGAGGTTGTACTATATATAATTTGTTATGGTCTTGAATATCTAAATTGCTTTACATTCAGAGTTTTTGGCTGAGAGTAGGAGCTATACTCTTTAATTACTGCTTAAAGCTAAGCAAACCTATTGAAAAACCACTTTTTACGACCTAAAGCTTGGTATCTTTTGAAACTATTTAATTCTATGTAAAGTTCTCAACATGAATAGTTTGTAAGGGGAGATCTACTATACTTGTTAAGTTTTCTTCATAGAGAAAAAGATCTCAGGTTTATTGTTATACACTGATCTGTTTGATAAATCTTCTGATATTACAGTCTAGTTTATAAATGTGTTGTCCCTATTTAAACTAGACACTTTTACTATAATTTTGGAACCATAACAGTTCATAGGTCACGGGGTTATCCCCTTATTACCATTAACCTCACTCCACTCCCTCAATACCTTTTTGTTTTTTTCTCCTTTCCCTCTTTTCTATTTTATCACAATAGTTGATTTCTTTCTATGTATATGGATACATTTTTTTCACCCTCACAAAAAAAACACACTTCTCCAGCTATGACTTTTAAACCTAAAGACATGAAAAATAGGAAGACTATAGACTATAGACACCTCAGCTGAGATTCATTTATCAAATACAAATACCCCTCTTCACACTGAGCAAATAGATATGCAAGTTTTGGTAGATAATGCCACAGGAGCTCTAACTCCTAAATTTGATCTATTGAAATCAGAAATTAAACAGGATATAACATTTTTAACCAATGAAGTCAGACAATTTTTCGAGTAGAATCCAAGAAGTGGAGCAAAAAATCTCAGATATTGAGGACTTTAATCACGAATATAAAAATAAAGTTAATGTTAATTGTTCTACCCTAACGAAAGTCCAGCTTAAAATAGAAGACCTGGAGAACAAATCTAGAAGGAATAACTTAAGAATAGTTGGGTTACCTGAGAACAAGCAATCTGATGACTTAATCAAATTTATTTCTATTACTTTAGTTCAACTGTTGAATATTCCTTCCTCATACCCACCAATAATTGTTGAAAGAGCACACCAGCTAGGAAGTCTTACTGTTAAAGATAAAAGAGAAGTAAAAGCAAGGCCGGTTATTGCAAAACTTTTAAGCTTCCAAGACAAGGTCACTATAATGCAACAATACCGGAAAAGACAACCCATTGTGTTTGGAGAATCAAAAATTGTATTATTCCAAGATTTTTCCTATGAAATCTCGATTAAGAGGAAGGAACTATCTCCATTATGCACTCAACTAATTAATCAAGGCATTAAATCTACTATAATTTATGCTGACAGATTGAAATTCAGTTTAAATGATCAGTTTTATTTTTATGACAATCTGAGGGAAGCAGAAGAGTTTTTAAAAGCCAAAAAGATTCTTTAACCTGGAATCATCAAGGTTTAGTTAGTAACTGACTCTGTCTTTCTCCTCTTTTCTCTTTTTCTTTCCTTCCCTCAGCTTAATAATATTTTCTTTAGAGATATATTTGTGTACATAAGAGAATCTATGGGTTAGGGGGGATGGGCAAGAGTGTTTAGAGAAACTTCTCCCTCCCTCCTACTTACATGTATTCTCTCATTAGGTTTAAATGACTGAGTCTGGTTCATTAAATTTTATCTCATGGACTATAGGGGGTATTAAAACACATATTAAATGCAAGGCAATTATTAACCATCTTAGAAAATTAAAGACTGATCTGCCCTTTCTCCAGAAGACACACTTAAAGTCTGAAGAGGTGGTGAAATTAAAGTCCTCCTGGGTTGGCAAAGTAATTGCTACCCCAAGTGAAGGTAGAAAAAGAGGAGTTGCAATTCGATTTGGAAAAAAAGTTACACATGAAATTTTAGACACACATACTGATCCTGAGGGCAGATACCATCTAATAAAGATTAAAATAGCCAATTCTATCTTCACACTCTGCAATGTGTATGCTCCTAATCAGACTGATTTTGAATTTTCTCTTCAGACAAAAATATTACAATTTAAAGAGGGATGTCTAATACTTGAAGGTGATTTTAACATGGCACCTTTATATACTATAGACAGACTAAAAAAATGGTAAATACCCTAAAACCAACAGAGATGCAATAGAATCAAAAATGTTTAAGTCTATTTGCCAAAATCTTGCTGTTAAGGATAGCTGGAGATCTCTGAACTTAGATTCTATAGAATTCACATGCTGTTCTAAAAGGTTCAAAACATTATCAAGAATTTACCTTTTTTTAGTAGATGATAATATACTTAAATTACAAGTTAAAACTGATATTCACCCTATTTGTATCTCAGATCATGCTCCAATACAGCTCTCCATTTCATTCAAACACTCTCTGCATAGATTTTCCCGTTTTTACTTCCCTAAATTTTTATTCAACAATTTGAAATTCAAAATATAACAATTATGTATACTTCAATAAAGATTATTTAAACAAACCACACATATTCTGGGAAACCACAAAAGCAGAACTCAGAGGGGAAATCTTAGCCTATAATTTTGCATTGAAACAGAAGCATAGGAGCAGAGAAAAAGAAATTGTGAACTTCGTAACTAACTCATATAATCAATATCTAATGAATAGGTCATCTGAAAATTGTTCCTATTATACAAGGGCCTTAAAAGAACGAGACGCCTTTTTAATACATGAGACCACTCTAAAAGATTTAAAAAAACAGACAGGCAAAATTCCATAAACATGGAAATAAAGCAGGGAAATTATTGGCTAATCTGGTCAAAATGTTAATAGACCAACTATTGTAGATAGCCTACAGGATGAGAATGTGGTAGTAACTTCCCCTGAAGAGGTGCTACAGTTCTTTACTGACTACTTTAAGGAACAATACCCCTTTAAACTATCTAATTCAAAACAGAAAGATGAATTCTGGGGAAAAAATACCAAACCATCTCTATCAGCAGAGCTTGTCTCTATTGTTAATTCCCCCATTACCGATGCAGAAATTTCAAAAGCTATACAGGCATTGCAATTAAACAAAGCCCCCAGCCCTGATGCTATCCCAAATGAATTTTATAAAAGCCTGTCTCAGCTCATTACTCCCCATTTGAATAAACTTTTTAATAATTTTTACACTGAGAATAATCCAATCCTGGCCAATTTCATGACTTCCTCCACAATTCTAATCATAAAACCAGATTAAGATCCTACTAAGAAATAATCATATAGACCAATAGCATTGCTAAATACGGATTATAAAATTCTTACTTCAATTCTAGCCCAAAGATTACAGATGGTTCTAACCCACATCATTCATAAAGACCAGGCAGGGTTCATGCATAAACGCAACTCAGCATCTAAAATTTTGGAAGTTTTTCTCATTATCGACTATTTCCATGCTTTAAACAATCAGCCCCCGAATGGAGAGACTGACTCCAATTATCTTACAATTATCTCAATCTTACAATTATCTCAATCGATGCCGAGAAGGCTTTTGATTTGGTCCATTATGATCATTTAACATCAACCTTGTCAAAATATGGATTCAAAGAAAATTTTGTCAATTTCATCTTAAACCTATATAATAATCCTCAAACAAAACTTGTTGTTAATGGCCTCGAATCATCGGCAATCACCCTTAGCAGAGGTACACGTCAAGGATGTCCACTCTCCCCCTTGCTATTTAATATCTCATTTGAACCTTTGGCTATCATGGTCAGGCAAAACCTACAAGGAATTACGGTTGGTCACAAGGAAAACAAGATTGCGCTGTACGCAGATGACATCCTTCTAGTTTAATCTAATACCAAAGATAATATCCCAAAGCTCTTCTCTATTATTAATCAGTATGGTTCATTCTCCAGGTATAAAGTAAATCCTTCCAAGTTAGAAATTCTATGGATTAGAAAAAATAGGGACTCTGTTTTTCGACCTTCCATTTAAAATAGTGACTAAAGCTTTCAAATACTTAGGAATCCTTATATCCTCCCAGAGAAGTTCTGTGAAAACAGAAGGAGAGGTACCACATATAGCAGTATCACCTGCACAAAATAAACACAGATCACGAGAGAAACCCAAGTGGGTGGCTACTCACATAGGAGAAGGCACAAAGTGGTGCCAAACACAGCAGACCAGGACCTCAAAAGTCACCCCACCGACTCACTTCCAAAACACGGGGCAGGTCACGTGGTGGTGTCTCGTCAATCCGGAGATAGAGGCCTCAGGACGTCCTTAGTATCGACACCAATCCGCAGTCCACAAAAGCGGCAGGAGGTGTTTAAGAGAGGGGGCTCTCCTTCCGTGTGCCAATGGTGATCCCCACAAGTAATGGAAGAAATACTTTGTAGAGCAAGTGTATAAAAAGTGTCTATTGTATTAAAAACACATTAAAAACAGCAAAGCGTTTGTCGGCCGTATAGTGCTGTTTCCTCAGACTGTAACTAACTTAAAACTCCTTGCTCTACATAAAGTACCATCCAGCCAATCAGTGGGCAGTAAATGTACACACCCCTCTCAGGAAATCAGCATTTAGAGTGGGTGCAAACACTTGATTGACCTTATGGAGCTACAAAGTGTGCAATAAAGGATGTACAGTGATACAACAATGCAATGATAAAATATATATCACCCTTAATAACTGTAAGTATGTATGTAATTCATAAAAGGTGTACTAAAATATATAATCATATATACAATGTGAAAAATAGTGATCATACAAATATTGATGCCGCAATAATATTACAAACCTTAAACATTAATACTATAATAGTATTGCAGGCCTTATACATATTCCCTATAGAAAGGGGTACAAATACAGGGAGTGCAGAATTATTAGGCAAGTTGTATTTTTGAGGATTAATTTTATTATTGAACAACAACCATGTTCTCAATGAACCCAAAACACTCATTAATATCAAAGCTGAATAGTTTTGGAAGTAGTTTTTAGTTTGTTTTTAGTTATAGCTATTTTAGGGGGATATCTGTGTGTGCAGGTGACTATTACTGTGCATAATTATTAGGCAACTTAACAAAAAACAAATATATACCCATTTCAATTATTTATTTTTACCAGTGAAACCAATATAACATCTCAACATTCACAAATATACATTTCTGACATTCAAAAACAAAACAAAAACAAATCAGTGACCAATATAGCCACCTTTCTTTGCAAGGACACTCAAAAGCCTGCCATCCATGGATTCTGTCAGTGTTTTGATCTGTTCACCATCAACATTGCGTGCAGCTGCAACCAAACCCTCCCAGACACTGTTCAGAGAGGTGTACTGTTTTCCCTCCTTGTAAATCTCACATTTGATGATGGACCACAGGTTCTCAATGGGGTTCAGATCAGGTGAACAAGGAGGCCATGTCATTAGATTTTCTTCTTTTATACCCTTTCTTGCCAGCCACGCTGTGGAGTACTTGGACGCGTGTGATGGAGCATTGTCCTGCATGAAAATCATGTTTTTCTTGAAGGATGCAGACTTCTTCCTGTACCACTGCTTGAAGAAGGTGTCTTCCAGAAACTGGCAGTAGGACTGGGAGTTGAGCTTGACTCCATCCTCAACCCGAAAAGGCCCCACAAGCTCATCTTTGATGATACCAGCCCAAACCAGTACTCCACCTCCACCTTGCTGGCGTCTGAGTCAGACTGGAGCTCTCTGCCCTTTACCAATCCAGCCACGGGCCCATCCATCTGGCCCATCAAGACTCACTCTCATTTCATCAGTCCATAAAACCTTAGAAAAATCAGTCTTAAGATATTTCTTGGCCCAGTCTTGACGTTTCAGCTTGTGTGTCTTGTTCAGTGGTGGTCGTCTTTCAGCCTTTCTTACCTTGGCCATGTCTCTGAGTATTGCACACCTTGTGCTTTTGGGCACTCCAGTGATGTTGCAGCTCTGAAATATGGCCAAACTGGTGGCAAGTGGCATCTTGGCAGCTGCACGCTTGACTTTTCTCAGTTCATGGGCAGTTATTTTGCGCCTTGGTTTTTCCACACGCTTCTTTCGACCCTGTTGACTATTTTGAATGAAACGCTTGATTGTTCGATGATCACTCTTCAGAAGCTTTGCAATTTTAAGAGTGCTGCATCCCTCTGCAAGATATCTCACTATTTTTGACTTTTCTGAGCCTGTCAAGTCCTTCTTTTGACCCATTTTGCCAAAGGAAAGGAAGTTTCCTAATAATTATGCACACCTGATATAGGGTGTTGATGTCATTAGACCACACCCCTTCTCATTACAGAGATGCACATCACCTAATATGCTTAATTGGTAGTAGGCTTTCGAGCCTATACAGCTTGGAGTAAGACAACATGCATAAAGAGGATGATGTGGTCAAAATACTCATTTGCCTAATAACTCTGCACTCCCTGTAAAATTAAAATAGTATATGATGATATCAAAAAGTGAAAGTGAACATTCAATACATAAATCATATGCCATACATATGCAAACCTCAAAATAAACAAAATATACATGTAGAAGTGTAAACCTATATTGATAATAGACATCTCTCAGATGATAACACAAGACCTCAGAATGGGTTCTTAAGGTAGATGGAGTCTAGGTTCCCACATGTCACAAAATGTATCAAACTACAATGGAACTGTCTGCTGTTAACAAATTAATGTGGATGAAAATACCAACGAAAGCCCAGCAGTCTACTGTCTTAAAATAGGTTGTACTAAGACAGTAGACTGTAATAGTTATCTGGATTTCACTAGTAATCATCACTATTCATGGAAAAAGTATGTCCCTTATGGGCAGTTCAAACACGTACATCGCAATTGCAGTACTTTATCAGATTATGAGGCCCAAAGCATGATTCTCAAAGAACGATTTATGGAGAAAAAAATATCTGTCCCATATTATAGATAAGGGCAATAGAAGAGCCAAATTGGATGATAGGGATAAATATTTTTCAAACCCTAAAAATGTGAAGTTGATAGAAAATAATGTTGGAAATCGTACAATGTTTATTACACAATACAACTGCAATCATAATCTGATAAAACAAATTATAACTAAACATTGGAATATCTTAACTAAGGATCTGATTTTAGGGAATCAAAAAGAATCTAAACCCAGGATAGTTTTTAGAAAGGTTCCTAATTTGAAGACTTTTCTAAAACTGAGTAAAATAGTGAAACATAAGAGAAACACTATATCCAAAATTCACATTACTGGGAAAAGGGGGACTCATCAGGGATCACAGATGCGGGGTGAGAAGATGCAAGATGTGTGACCATATTGGACGCAACCAACAGATGTTTCAATGTAACGTGACCAAACGAACTTATCCTATAGTTGGTCACATATCTTGTGCTTCTAACTAACAGCTAGATTACGAGTTTGGCATTATGAGTGAAAAAGCAGCGTTATGCTTTATAACGCTGATTTTTCCCTAATGCCTCTATTACAAGTCTTGTAGGTATAGGTGTATCGTACACCTATTTGACCGTCACGCAATGTCAGTACCGCACTTTTTAAAAAGTCCTTTTTCAATGGGACTCCCAGAGCGCCGGTATTACGAGTTTGTCTGGGAGGCCAAAAAGTGAGCTCACTTTTTGGCCTCCCAGACAAACTCATAATACCGTAAAGGACTTTTTAAAAAGTGCAGTACTGACGTTGCATGACGGTCAAATAGGTGTGTGATACAACTATACCACAAGATCTGTACCGCCATCTAAAGTCAGTAGTTATGAGCTTTACGTTACAAAGCTGTACCATAAAACTCATAACTAAAGTGTCACAAAGTACACTAACACCCATAAACTACCTATTAACCCCTAAACTGAGGCCCTCTCGCATTGCAAACACTAAAATTAAATGATTAACCCATAATCTGCCGCTCCGGACATCGCCACCACTAAAAAAAATATTAACCCTTATTCTGCTGCTCCCCAACATCATTACCACTATAATAAACCTATTAACCCCTAAAACGCTGCCCTCCCGCATCGCAAACACTATTTAGAGATAGTTGCGGTTACCTCACATGAGTCAAGTGCAGCCCAGATTAGGAGACAAGGTGAGCAGGGTGCCTGAGGATATACAGTTATACAATTATTAGGCAAATTAGTATTTTGACCACATCATCCTCTTTATGCATGTTGTCTTACTCCAAGCTGTATAGGCTCGAAAGCCTACTACCAATTAAGCATATTAGGTGATGTGCATCCCTGTAATGAGAAGGGGTGTGGTCTAATGACATCAACACCCTATATCAGGTGTACACAATTATTAGGCAACTTCCTTTCCTTTGGCAAAATGGGTCAAAAGAAGGACTTGACAGGCTCATAAAAGTCAAAAATAGTGAGATATCTTGCAGAGGGATGCAGCACTCTTAAAATTGCAAAGCTTCTGAAGCATGATCATCGAACAATCAAGCGTTTCATTCAAAATAGTCAACAGGGTCGCAAGAAGCGTGTGGAAAAACCAAGGCGCAAAATAACTGCCCATGAACTGAGAAAAGTCAAGCGTGCAGCTTCCAAGATGCCACTTGCCACCAGTTTGGCCATATTTCAGAGCTGCAACATCACTGGAGTGCCCAAAAGCACAAGGTGTGCAATACTCAGAGACATGGCCAAGGTAAGAAAGGCTGAAAGACGACCACCACTGAACAAGACACACAAGCTGAAACGTCAAGACTGGGCCAAGAAATATCTCAAGACTGATTTTTCTAAGGTTTTATGGACTGATGAAATGAGAGTGAGTCTTGATGGGCCAGATGGATGGGCCCGTGGCTGGATTGGTAAAGGGCAGAGAGCTCCAGTCCGACTCAGACGCCAGCAAGGTGGAGGTGGAGTACTGGTTTGGGCTGGTATCATCAAAGATGAGCTTGTGGGGCCTTTTCGGGTTGAGGATGGAGTCAAGCTCAACTCCCAGTCCTACTGCCAGTTTCTGGAAGACACCTTCTTCAAGCAGTGGTACAGGAAGAAGTCTGCATCCTTCAAGAAAAACATGATTTTCATGCAGGACAATGCTCCATCACACGCGTCCAAGTACTCCACAGCGTGGCTGGCAAGAAAGGGTATAAAAGAAGAAAATCTAATGACATGGCCTCCTTGTTCACCTGATCTGAACCCCATTGAGAACCTGTGGTCCATCATCAAATGTGAGATTTACAAGGAGGGAAAACAGTACACCTCTCTGAACAGTGTCTGGGAGGGTTTGGTTGCTGCTGCACGCAATGTTGATGGTGAACAGATCAAAACACTGACATAATCCATGGATGGCAGGCTTTTGAGTGTCCTTGCAAAGAAAGGTGGCTATATTGGTCACTGATTTGTTTTTGTTTTGTTTTTGAATGTCAGAAATGTATATTTGTGAATGTTGAGATGTTATATTGGTTTCACTGGTAAAAATAAATAATTGAAATGGGTATATATTTGTTTTTTGTTAAGTTGCCTAATAATTATGCACAGTAATAGTCACCTGCACACACAGATATCCCCCTAAAATAGCTATAACTAAAAACAAACTAAAAACTACTTCCAAAACTATTCAGCTTTGAGTTTAATGAGTTTTTTGGGTTAATTGAGAACATGGTTGTTGTTCAATAATAAAATTAATCCTCAAAAATACAACTTGCCTAATAATTCTGCACTCCCTGTACAAGCCGGAGGAATGGCAGCCAGGTGAGCAATCCGCAAGGACTACTGAGGTCTCCCATAATATCTGAGGCTAAGCTGCATGTACAAGTGAATGTGTATAAGAGCATAAATAACCACCGCTTAAAGGGATCCCTATATGTTTGGGTGGAAAGCATGTCTCAGCAGAACACTGAAAAGGATTCAGTATTTTGAGCACAATCCTTGAGCTCTAGAGAGGGAATATTTGTTTATATGTCATTGGATTTTGTACTGTCTCTCTCTAAGGCTCGGATTGCAACTATCCTCTTCACATCCAGATTGCAGGCACATATATATAGAGATGGCTTAACGTTAACACTCACAATGGCAACAGAGCTTTTTTTTATTAAAATCTATCTCTGACTTGGCTCAGAAAGATTAACCCTAGAGGACACATTTGTTAAACAGAAAGAGTTGTTATCTATCAGTGATGTATTCCTGACTATGGAGCGCACCTTAATAAAAGAGTATAGAATTTGGTGGGACCAAATATCATTGGAAAAATATTTGACATTGGACTTGATACCTAGGGCATTGAGAATGCACAAGTTCCCCACTTTCCAGGTTGAAGACCCAGAATTTATTCAAGAGTGGAATGAAATACTGAGTGATTGCTCTAAGAGACTCATGCAACTTATAATAAAATTCAAACAATGTCAACTTGTTAAAATTAGAGAGGAGCTGAATAACATACATATACAGCTGAATGAGTAATTAGGGCATCCAAAGTATAATGAGTTTGATAAATTACTAAGTGATACAATCATGAAGTTAAGGGGAGAGATAGATAATTTCAATCTTAAGAAATTTACAAGGGATAATACAGATTATACCAATAATAAAGTTTATACTTAGTATAATAAGTCTGGATCTAGAGCCAATAGACCCAGGTTTAGAAAGCATAAAAAAAAACCTAAATGGGAGCAACTGGGGAAGGTAAGAAGGTTACATTCTTAGATAAAGACAGCACAGATGAGGAACAGGACTATAGATCAGATGAATATGGTGCAGGTGATTCTAGTGGTAATTCAGGTGATGAGATACAGGTAATTACACCAAGGAGTGTTTTAAAGAAAACAACAAGCACATCACTAGGCTCAGGTCAAAAATTGACAGGAGGGACCTGTAGAACCACCAGCTCTAATAAAGGTAACATTACAGATAGGCGGCAGCAAGAGTTTCTTAGTGATAGCGAGGGCGATATTAGACCGCCAGCTTTTGGGCCTCAGATAACAGAGGTAAGCAATGAACAGATTTTTCAGTTAAACCCAAAAGGAATAGAAGGAGGCGGAAACACAGGCCCAGGAGAAAAGGGAAAGATCAGGGCCCAACCAAAGAGAAATGTACGAAACAAATACAAAATTAACAGTCATTAACTTATCTGAGGCTGATTTGACTGACTCACAAATGGAGGTATTAAGATTGGGATTGGGATTTGTTCCTACCAATAAATTCAAATTATTTTAAACTATTGTTGACATTAATAGGCTTGTGAGGGATCTAACCTTGAAAAAGTTTTTCTGGGGTTCAGACACCATAGAGGAGACAATAGACACAGAGGGCAGTATTAATACATATGATGCAGCTGATGCTACACTAAGTTTACTGAACATATCTGACATTATAGATTTCAAAGAAGGGGTAGATTATTTGACCCTTCATGAATAAGGGACATTGAGCCTGCAGCCGGACAATCAGATTAAGACAAAACATGTAGGATTTAAGCCACAGTCCATCTTTTACCCTACTAGAACTAGAGGACCCTTCATTGAGGCGTTTCATCGCCAGGTTGAAGAGGACTTAATTACACTCTCAGAGCGTAAGGATAATACTACACATAATTTGAGTTTAACCCATAAGATGGTGCTTGATCAACTTGGCAAGAGAGAGGATATTGTCATCATGCAGGCAGACAAGGGGGGCTGCATAGTTGTGATGGGAAGAGATAAGTATGTTGAGGAGGCATTACGGCAGTTAACTGACACCCAGATATATAAGGAATTAAGCTTTAATCTACAGAGAGGTTTGGGATAGAATTAAGGTATTTATTGGATGACGGATTGATGAAGGGACTGATTGACCAAGAAACTTTTGAATATTTGATGGTACAAAAACCTGTAATTCCTATTTTCCATCACCTCCCCAAGGTACATAAGACCTTGGTGGAGGGGAAAGGTAGACCCATAGTCTCTTAGAATCAGGTTGGATTGAGTCCCTTTTACAGCCGGTCATCCATTTTCTGCCATCCTATCTCAAGGACACTACCCATCTCATTAAAGTTATGGATGGTGTCGAGTGGGACAGTGATTGTAAGTGGCTGACGGTGGATGTAGTTGGCCTATATTCGGCCATTCCACACAATCACGGCATTGAGGCCGTGAAATACATGCTATGACATTTTAGCAATTATCATGACAATTTGATTGAGTTTGTGGTGGAAGCCATTATATTTCTCTTGACCCACAATTATTTTAAGTTTGAACATACTTTCTATCTCCAAAGACGTGGGACAGCGTTGGGGGCAAAGTTTGCCCCATCATATGCCAACCTTTTCATGGGTTGGTGGGAGCTGTCCCACATCTTTGGAGATAAGAATCCATTCAAGGATAGGATCAGATTGCATAAAAGGTTCATAGATGACCTTCTCTTTGTTTGGGTAGGTGAAGTTACAGAAATACAAGATTTTCTGGCTTACCTCAATTCAAATGAGGTGGGCCTTGAATTCACCGCACAAATTGAAGTTAAAAATATACCCTACTTGGATGTGGAGCTTAAGGGGGATATGGTGAGTGGAAGAATTTCTACCACTCTTTACCGTAAACCCATAACATCCAATTTCTTGCTCCATGCGAGGAGCAATCATCCCCATCACACGGGGTTTGGGGTGGCAAAGGAGCAGTTCATGCGGATTAAGCGGAACTGCTCCTTGGAAGAAGACTTCATAAAGGAAAGTGAAACCTTAAAATGCCTTCTAATTGAGAGAGGCTACTCATGTAAGACGATTAATAGAGCCCATCTAGAGGTCAGCAGAATGAATAGAAAACAAATGCTAATGGGTGTTAAAAGTGGGCAAAGAAAGACTTATGATTTGTGCAGACCAACATTGGTCACTACTTATAGCCCACAGTTTAATGATATTACCAACATAATCAATAAGCACTTGCCAATACTCTCAGCAGAGGACAGTCTAAAGGATTATATATCTAAGGGCTGTAACTTTGTGCCGAGGAGAGCATGCACCATAGGTAATATGGTGGCACCAAGTGTATTAAAGGACAAGATGAGGGCCACAAGTAGTTGGCTAAGTGTCAAAGGACATTTTAAATGCCACTTTTATAAGTGCATAGCTTGCCAACATTGTAAAATTACGTCCATGTTTCAGTCCAAGACGACCAATCGGGTCTTTGATCTAGCCAATTGTACCAAATGTAGAACCACTTTTGTGGTCTACTTGGTGGAATGTTCAGCGTGCAACGGACAATATGTAGGTTGCACGACTAGGGAGGTTCGCTCTAAAATTAGAGAACACCTGAATGACATCTCTCACAATAATGAGTGCTCTGGGCTCTCACAACACTTCATAGCCGTTCATGGAGGTGATGTTACGTCGCTCTCATGACAGGTTATTGAGTGTGTTCGGAATCCCCCTAGAGGTGGAGACAGAACAGCACGGTTGATGTTACGTGAAGCCTTTTGGATCTTTAAATTAAAGACAAGGAGACCGCAGGGTTTCAATATTGAGGGGGATGTCATTAATTTCTGGAAGAGATAACAAATGAGTACTGTAACCAAACCTTAGAAATGTAGGCATTGATACAAGTTAAAACCTTTTCATAGGTTCAGGCAGCAAAGTATTAACAATTTGTTGGTCACATAATTGTGTGAATGGAGAAAAGCCACATATAAATAGGACAGGAATTGATTTCTAATGATTTTTTGAGATATTAAATGAATCCCAATCAGTACTATGTGGTACTTTCTATTCTAACAAAATTGTGAAAATGTGTATGTACACATAGAGTGTTACAATGACTCAAAATGTTAAAATTGCTGCCAGCAATTATCTAGGGTGAATAGTATTTTCAAGTGAAGATAATTAAATAAGGGTACTGAATGGGTTAACACTTGGGAGACTGAGAACAAATAGGAAGACAGTTACAGTTATTTAAGGACAGGAAGTAGGGATAGCCAGTCATATCCATGATTAAGGAACTACCGAAACATGTAGGATAGACTGGTTTCTGAACATGTATTATCTGCATTTTTTATTTTAAGGCTTGTTGCCACATTTGAGTGTGTTTTTTGAATTTTGCATATATGGACTATTAAACAAGGCTTTTTAAGGATTGCAGTATTTTTTCTGTTTTTTAAAGATAATTAACCCCTAATCTGCCGTCCGCCCATACCGCCACTATAATAAACCTAATAACCACTAAGCCGCAAGCCCCCCACAACAAAATATACTATAATAAATTATTAACCCCTAAACCTCTGACCTCCCACATCACTAACTCTACATAAATATATTAACCCCTAAACCTAACCCTAACGTAACCCTAAGCTTAAGTCTAACCCTAACCCTAACACTCCCTAACTTCAATATAATTAAAATAAAGCTAAATTAACCTTACAATTATTACCTAAATAATTCCTATTTAAAACTAAATACATACTTAACAAAGCAAAGCAGGGCAGCTGCACTCAAACTCAGATACTTATTATAAGAAAAACGGGTGCTACCTAGAGAATTATATTTTGACGAACAAAGCAAGAAAGTGGATTCCCCAAAATAAGGGGTTTCCAAAAGTCTAGGCTAAACCAGCACAACCGTTAATAATGAAAACTCAAGAAACATAAGTGTCAAAAAGTAAAATATCCTTTAATAAATCATACAAATCACAGACATACCACATTCATACATGGGATCCCAGTAAATAAAAGTCAATGGGCTGAGAGGAAACTTCTGGTGCACCAGGGCGAACTGGATAGATATACGTTAACCAGTGGTATTAAATATTTGTAATCCACAAAGGAGATAGTCCCCAAAGTGCCGCTCAGCCGAACTAGCTGGACCAAACACTCGACCCAGAACCGTGATCAAATCACCTTCAAAGCATACCTTAGAAGCCGTGCGTGTATATGTTATTCACAGGTGCAGGGGCTGTCATATCCTTCTTAAAAACAATTGGTAAACAGTACTACCTGTGTCCATAGCGCCAACGGCAAAATCTTCAATGCTTAAGTGGAGCGCGGTCTTACAGGGCAGGTCGGGGCTAGCCGGGATCCAATGCTGCGGTGAACAAAAAAGCAGCTGCGGCGCACAGCTTCTAAGGTATGCTTTGAAGGTGATTTGATCATGGTTCTGGGTCGAGGGTTTGGTCCGGCTAGATCGGCTGAGCGGCACTTTGGGGACTCTAAAGATATGGAACTATCTCCTTTGTGGATTACAAATATTTAATACCACTTGTTAACGTATATCTATCCAGTTCGCCCTGGTGCACCAGAAGTTTCCTCTCAGCCCATCTCGTGCACGATTTCCCCATAGGGATCAAAGGGGGAGAGCCGGCTGAAAAAAAACCTAACACCTGCAAATAAGCAGCGTAAAGCTCCTAACACAGCCCCATTGATTCCCATGGGGAAAATGCTTTTTATGTCTACACCTAACACCCTAACATGAACCTAAAGTCTAAAAACCCCTAATCTTACACTTATTAACCCCTAATCTGCCGCCCCCGAAATCGCTAACACCTACATTATATTATTAACCCCTAATCTGCCGCTCCGGACACCGCCGCCACCTACATTATATGCATTTATTATTTTTTAACTAGGTAGCTATTAAATAGTTAATAACTATTTAATAACTATTCTACCTAGTTAAAATAAATACAAACTTGCCTGTAAAATAAAAATAAATCCTAAGATAGCTACAATGTAACTATTAGTTATATTGTAGCTATCTTAGGGTTTATTTTATAGGTAAGTATTTAGTTTTAAATAGTAATAATTTAGTTAATTGTAGTAATTTTATTTAGATTTATTTAAATTATATTTAAGTTAGGGGGGTTTAGGGTTAGGGTTAGACTTAGGTTTAGGGGTTAATAACTTTAATATAGTGTTGATGATGTCCGGTTCGGCAGATTAGGGGTTAAAATATTTATTATAGTGTTTGCGATGTGGGGGGCATCGGTTTAGGGGTTAATAGGTAGTTTATGGGTGTTAGTTTACTTTTTAGCACTTTAGTTAAGAGTTTTATACTACAGCGTTAGACCATTAAACTCTTAACTACTGACTTTTAAATGCGGTACCAGGCTTGACAGGAGAGGGTCTACTGCTCACTTTTTGGAAGACTCTCAATACCGGCGCTATGCAAGTCCCATTGAAAAAATATGAAACGCAATTGACGTAAGTGGATTTGCGGTATTTCCGAGTCTGGCCAAAAAAGTGAGCGGTACACCTGTACCTGCAAGACTCGTAATACCAGCGGGCGTTAAAAAGCAGTGTTGGGACCTGCAAGACTCGTAATCTATCCGTTTGTTTGCCAAAGTAATTGGCTGGGCTGGAATTACCATACCAAATCTTCATATTTATAATCTTATATTTTTAGCAAGAATTATACCTGGTTTGATATTTTACTCTGATTATTTTACTACTAATGCACTTGAAAGGAATATGATATTTTCATATCTACCATCAGCTTTAATTAATTTCAAACCAACTGCAATGCCTAAAAGCATAAAACAGCTCCTTACCATTTATACCCCAACTAGAGCTAGGTGGAATTTTTTTTAAATGTTAGGCCTAAACCCCAGTATCCCCAAACATCAAACTCTTCTAGGCAACTCTGATTTTCAACCAGGAACACAATCAGCTCCTTTCCATAGCTGGGATGCCCTGGGTCTCTCTAGGGTATCCCAGCTAGTAGATATGGAACTTAAAACAGTGAAGTCTTTTGGCTCCCTGAAGATGGAATTTAATCTTCCTAACAAATGGCTAGATTACGAGTTTTGCGGTAAGAGCTGCCTGGTAATAACTTGCAAGTTATTGCACATCTAACTTCCCTACAGCGCTGGCATTACAGGTTTATTAGAACCCGGCGTTATCAGGCAAGAACTGAGCATAAAGCAAAATTGAGCTCCATACCGCACTCCAATACCAGCGCTGCTGAAAGCTGCGGTGAGCTGGTTTTACGTGCTCGTGCACAATTTCCCCATAGACATCAATGGGGAGAGCTGGCTGAAAAAAAGTCTAACACCTGAAAAAAAACCCTAGCCTAAACTAAACTACCAATAGCCCTTAAAAGGGCCTTTTGCGGTGCATTGCCCCAAAGATATTAGCTCTTTTACCTGTTAAAAAAATGCAAACAACCCCCCAACAGTAAAACCCACCACCCACACAACCAACCCCCCAAATAAAATCCTAACTAAAAAAAAACAAAGCTCCCCATTGCCCTGAAAAGGGCATTTGGATGGGCATTGCCCTTAAAAGGGCATTTAGCATTTAGCTCTTTTTCAGTGCCCAAACCCTAACATAAAAAAAACCACCCAATAAACCCTTAAAAAACCTAACACTAACCCCGAAGATCCACTTACAGTTTTTGAAGACCCGACATCCATCCTCAACGAAGCCGGCAGAAGTCCTTAACGAAGCGGCAGAAGTCTTTATCCAACCGGGCCGAAGTCTTCATCCAGACGGCATCTTCTATTCTCATCCATCCGGCGCGGAGCGGGTCCATCTTCAAGACATCCGGCGCAGAGCATCTTCTTCTTACGACGACTCTTCCAGAATGAAGGTTCCTTTAAATGACGTCATTCAAGATGGCGTCCCTTGAATTCCGATTGGCTGATAGAATTCTATCAGCCAATCGGAATTAAAGGTGAAAAAATCCTATTGGCTGATCCAAGCAGCCAATAGGATTGAGCTTGCATTCTATTGGCTGATTGAAACAGCCAATAGAATGTGAGCTCAATCCTATTGGCTGATTGTTTTTTTTTTTTAATTTGATAGGGCTATTAGATTAGGTGTAATTAGTTTAAATATCTGATCATTTCTTTTTTATTTTGTGTAATTTAGTGAGTTTTTTTTGGTAATTTAGTTAATTGTATTTAATTTAGGTAATTGATTTAATTGTAGTGTAAGGTTAGGTGTTAGTGTAACTCAGGTAAGGTTTTATTTTACAGGTAAATTTGTATTTATTTTAACTAGGTAGTTAGTAAATAGTTAATAACTATTTAGTAACTATACTACCTAGTTAAAATAAATGCAAACTTGCCTGTGAAATAAAAATGAAACCTAAGATAGCTACAATGTAATTATTAGTTATATTGTAGCTAGCTCAGGGTTTATTTTACAGGTATTTAGTTATAAATAGGAATTATTTAGGTAATGATAGTAGGTTTTATTTAGATTTATTTTAATTACATTAAAGTTAGTGGGTGTTAGGGTCAGCGATCTTCTAACGATCTATCAACTGCACAAATTATAGAGATTATTTCTCAGCTCACATCATTACTAACAATTTCTAAGACACTGGTGCAAAAAAAATCAGCCTTATTGAGACTTTCAAGCATATTTTTATGTATATTTTATGTTTTTGTTTTAAGCTGCTATCTCTTTGCTATTGGGGTTTTTGAATACACCCCCATTTGATTTTAATGTCTTAACGGTTAAACTACAATTTTATAGTGCCAGCACTTATTCATTGATACTGTGGATATCCCATCCTTAAATAAATTTGTATATTACTTTTCACCTATATACTATTGTGTGTTTTTAACATAGGTGCTTCATAAATCCCTATATAGCACTACCCCTCCCAAATCTAACAGGGCTAATTAGTCTGACACATATTTATCTACTATATTTTTTCTATCAGTCAGTCTTTGCTCTCTAGCAGAACACTAGACCCATTGATAGTTGCTTGATCTTGCTTAAAAATTTAATTTTCTCAATTTCATTTTAATATCATTTACTAATCTCTCAAAATTTTACAAATATCTCAGAACTGGGGATATCTATCTCATCAAGAGTTTGATCTCACTACTGTTAAAGGTCAATTTTAGCAACTGCACATATAACGATGTCCTCTTCATGGAGAGAGTTGCATATCAAATTACTCTACAGGGCATATTAGACCCCAGTAAAAGGGGCCAAATGGGGTAATAACAATTTTAATAAATGCCCGAAATGTTCAATTACGGCAGAAAGTAGAATATTGGATTGTCAGTGTGCTAAAAATCCTCCATAAATCTCTATACTTGAGACAGGTGGTATTTTTATCAGAAGCAGCCAACAACCTACAAATTCATAAAATTATCTACTTGATTATATTGACAGTGAGAAACCTAATTTGTAGGAAATGGAAAACAAGTATTACCCCCAGTGTCCTAGAAATTAGGAACCTCCTGTTAAAATATTTTACATTAGAACAACATATTACTGATGTGTATAATGAACAAGATATATCTTGTTTTTTCATTAAATGTGCACCACTTAGTAAAACCCTTCCCCCAAGGGAAATTTATTTTTTTCTTTTTCCTTTTCAGAATTCAGAGATAGTTTCGTTAGGGATATGGGGATTGAATTGAGAGGACATGATATCATATGATTCTCATTACGTCTTATAGGGAGGAAAGGGAAGAGTTTGTTTTCCTTCCCCCCTTTTTTTTCTCTCTCTCTCTTCCCATCCCCCCTCTGAATGGGTGGAAAATTGTGAATTATGATATTATGAGGTTCAAGTATCAAACAATATGCATTAAGGTTAAACTCATTGAAATATGATGATGATTGCTTATTTTACATAATCTTACAACAAGCCCTGTGTGGCAAACAATGTGGGTCGAAATGGACCTTTGTAATATGTATTAATTTTGGTATGCCTATTTTTATTTAATTTTAAAATGATATAAATTTATATACATTTTAAAAGCAGCAGTGTGCCCTAATTTTTTTCTCTCCTTTAATTTGTTAACAGTGATCCATTTTAAATGCTGGAGTGTATTCAATTGTTTACATATAGCTTTTTTACCTTTATTTCAGCAATTGAAATAGCTAAGTGTGCCTGTCGTATCCCTACCTATAATGAAAGTTACTATACAAAAGCCAGAAGAAGTAATTACACTCCCAGTGGGGGTTAGGAGAGATAAGTATTACAATGTTAATTTTAAATTTTTAGCTCTAAGTATTGGGCTTTGGTATACAGACAAAGATAACATAAAAAAGCATTGGCTAGATTATGAGTTGTGCGTTAGGGTTAAAAAGCAGCGTTAAGAGGTCCTAACGCTGCTTTTTAACGCCCGCTGGTATTACGAGTCCTGCAGGTACAGGTGTACCGCTCACTTTTTTGGCCAGACTCGGAAATACCGAAAATCCACTTACGTCAATTGCGTATCCTATATTTTCAATAGGACTTGCATAGCGCCGGTATTACGAGTCTGACAAAAAGTGAGCGGTAGACCCTCTCCTGTCAAGACTGGTACCGCATTTTAAAGTCAGTAGTTAGAGTTTTACACTACAAAGCCGTAGCATAAAACTCTTAACTAAAGTGCTAAAACGTACACTAACACCCATAAACTACCTATTAACCCCTAAACCAAGGCCCCCCCCCCACATCGCAAACACTAAAAGAAACTTTTTAACCCCTAATCTGCCGAACCGGACATCGCCGCCACTATAATAAATATATTAACCCCTAAACGCCGCACTCCAGCATCACAAACACTATTTAAATATTATTAACCCCTAATCTGCCAGCCTTAACATCGCCGACACCTACCTACATTTATTAACCCCTAATCTGCTGACCCCAACGTCGTCGCCACTATATTAAATGTAATAACCCCTAAATCTAAGTCTAACCCTAACCCCCTAACTTAAATATAATTACAATAAATCTAAATAAAATTACTATAATTAGCTAAATTATTCCTATTTAACGCTAAATACTTACCAATAAAATAAACCCTAAGCTAGCTACAATATAACTAATAGTTAAATTGTAGCTATCTTAGGGTTTATTTTTATTTTACAGGCAAGTTTGTATTTATTTTAACTAGGTAGAATAGTTATTAAATAGTTATTAACTATTTAATAACTACCTAGTTAAAATAAAGACAAATTTACCTGTAAAATAAAACCTAATCTAAGTTACAATTACACTTAACACTACACTATAATTAAATTAATTACCTAAACTAAATACAATTAATTACAATTTAAAAAAAATATCTAAAGTACGAAAAAACCCCACTAAATTACAGAAAATAATAAAATAATTACAAGAATTTTAAACTAATTACACTTACTCTAATCCCCCTAACAAAATAAAAAAGCCCCCCAAAATAAAAAAGCCCTACCCTACACTAAAAAAGCATCCTCTTCTTCCTTCCAGTCCGATGACTGAATGAAGGTTCATTTAAATAACGTCATCCAAGATGGCGTCCCTTCAATTCCGATTGGCTGATAGAATTCTATTAGCCAATTGGAATTAAGGTAGAAAAAATCCTATTGGCTGATGCAATCAGCCAATAGGATTGAGCTGGCATTCTACTGGCTGTTCCAATCAGCCAATAGAATGCAAGCTCAATCCTATTGGCTGATTGCATCAGCCAATAGGATTTTTTCTACCTTAATTCCGATTGGCTGATAGAATTCTATCAGCCAATCGGAATTGAATGGACGCCATCTTGGATGACGTCATTTAAAGGAACCTTCATTCAGTCGTTGGATGAAGAAAGAAGAGGATGCTCCGCGTCGGATGTCTTGAAGATGGACCCGCTCCACGCTGGATGGATGAAGATAGAAGATGCCGTCTGGATGAAGACTTCTGCCCGTCTGGAGGACCACTTCTGCCTGGTTGGGTGAAGACATCTCACGGTAGGGTGATCTTCAAGGGGTTAGTGTTAGTTTTTTTAAGGGGGGATTGGGTGGGTTTTAGAGTAAGGTTGGTTGTGTGGGTGGTGGATTTTAATGTTGGGGGGGTATTTGTACTTTTTTTTTACAGGTAAAAGAGCTGATTACTTTGGGGCAATGCCCCGCAAAAGGCCCTTTTAAGGGCTATTTGTAATTTAGTGTAGTGTAGGGCTTTTTTTATTTTGGGGGCTTTTTTATTTTGTTAGGGGGATTAGAGCTGGTGTAATTAGTTTAAAAATCTTGTAATTATTTTATTATTTTCTGTAATTTAGTGGGGTTTTTTCCGTACTTTAGAAAAAAAATTTACATTGTAATTAATTGTATTTAATTTAGGTAATTTATTTAATTATAGTGTAGTGTTAGGTGTAATTGTAACTTAGTAAAGGTTTTATTTTACAGGTAAATTTGTCTTTATTTTAACTAGGAAGTTATTAAATAGTTAATAACTATTTAATAACTATTGTACCTAGTAAAAATAAATACAAAGTTGCCTGTAAAATAAAAATAAACCCTAAGCTAGCTACAATGTAACTATTAGTTATATTGTAGCTAGTTTAGGGTGTATATTACAGGTAAGTATTTAGTTTTAAATAGGAATAATTTAGTGAATTGTATTAATTTTATTTAGATTTATTTAAATTAAATTTAAGTTAGGGGGGTTAGGGTTAGACTTAGATTTAGGGGTTAATAACTTTATTATAGTGGTGGCAATGTTGGGGGCGGCAGATTAGGGGTTAATAAATGTAGTTAGGTTGCGGCAACATTGGGGGCAGCAGATTAGGGGTTAATAAATATAATGTAGGGTTTGGTGATGTTGGGGGCAGCAGATTAGGGGTTCATAAGTATAATGTAGGTGGCGACGGTGTCCGGAGCGGCAGATTAGGGGTTAATAATATAATGCAGGTGTCGGCAATGTCGGAGGCGGCAGATTAGGGGTTAATAAGTGTAATATTATTTATGTTAGGGTGTTAGGTGTAGACATAAAAAGTATTTCCCCATAGGAATCAATGAGGCTGCGTTAGGAGCTAAACGCTGCTTTTTTGCAGGTGTTATTTTTTTTTTTTTCAGCCAGCTCTCCCCCATTGATTCCTATTGGGAAATCGTGCACGAGCACGTTTTACCTGCTCACCGCTACCGTAAGTAGCGCTGGTATTGAGGTGAGATGTGGAGCTAAATTTTGCTCTTCGCTCACTTTTTTACGGTTAACGCTGGGTTTCTAAAAACCCGTAATACCAGTGCTGTGTGCAAGTGAGCGGTGAGAATAAACTGCTCGTTAGCACCGCACCCCTGTTAACGCAAAACTCGTAATCTAGGTGTATATGTGTAGAGAAAGTTATAAAAGAAGGAAATCTGATTTATTTGCAAGCTCAAGCCATTTTACTGGGTGGTGGTTTCAAAGAACAAAATTAGCTATTTCACATACAAAAAATAAACAAGAAGAAGCAATTTCTCATGCATTTTATACGCTGCAGACTTTGTAAAAACATTAATGGAAACATAATTTTACAGAACAATGTCCCTTTAAGTGATTTTTTGATCAGTGTAGTAACTCATTTATATTAGTCCCTTACTTGCTATGTCAAAGGAGATAAGATAAACAAACTTAAAAGGCTTTTCAAGTAGTATGTCTCTGGACTGTTTATTTGCAATGTAGTGCTTAATTTCATATATACATTGTTGCCTTTATGGTCCCTTTAAATGTGTTTTCCATTCAGAAGCATGGAAATTCATAGAACACACATGAAATAATATAGAATATTTTTTTGCTGGCATTTCATAACAATGAAACCAAAGTAAAACACTGACCTGGAGTCTATGCCAGTCATGCAGCCATTAATGAAGCGATAATGTCTAAGATACAATCACAGTACATTTATTCTCATTCTATTTTAAATGAGAGGGGTTGATTTTATCTTAATTAGAACTTTGAATATGATTAGAAAACTAGTGAGCAATCACATCTCTTCCATATTACAGCGTATACTTAATCAGCATTAAAATAGTGTTGTGTCCAATTGAATATGGACAGTGTGGTGGAATTTGTGTTTTGAACTCTGTAGATTTTCCTCACACATTAAAATTGTGCCAAGGGCAGTTATAAAAAGGGACAATGTCATGTTCTTTTGTTTGCAGTCGGGTGTTATTAAACAGGTAGATAAGTCAGTCAGGAAACAGCTTGTAGTATAGCTGCCAGATGGCAAACGGAAGGGTAATGCCTCATGGGGGTGGCTGGATCATCATCGACACAGACACTAATTTTCTCCTTAATAGGGCCTGGTACATAGGATATATACCTGAGAGAGTAGAGTAGAGAGCAGAGGAGACTCACAGGAATCTTTGTGTGACGATACAGGTTTCTGTTAAATTGACGTTGAAACACATGATCTTAAAGGGACAGTCTACTCCAGAATTTGTATTGTTTCAAAATATAGATAATCCATTTATTACCCATTCCCCAGTTTTGTATAAATAACACAGTTATAATAATATACTTTTTACCTCTGTGATCACCTTGTATCTAAGCCTCTGCAGACTGCCCCCTTATTTCAGTTCTTTTGACAGACATGAATGTTAGCCAGTCAGTGCTGACTCAATATTATTATTATCTATATAGCACACATGAACTAGCAAAAAACTGTTAAAATGCACTGAGATAAGAGACAGCGTTCAAGGGCTTAAACATTAGCATATGAGCCTACCTAGGTTTAGTCTTTAAGAAAGAATACCAAGAGAACAAAGCAAATTTAATGATAAACATAAATTGGAAAGTTGTTTAAAATTACATACCCTATCTTAATCACGAAAGTTAGACTGTCCCTCTAATGTACTATTTCATGTTCATTTAAAGGGACATTCTGGTGACAATTTCTGGACCTCTATACCTCTACTGAAAAATGCAAAACAACTTTCCAGTACACTTTTCTTTAAATGAAATACTGACTAGCCATTTTTAAATGGAAAATTAAACCTTCTGATATATATATATATATATATATATATATATATATATATATATATATATATATATATATATATATATATACATATATATTTATATATATTGTGTATACACTGTAGATAGTATAACAATTCATTGAAAAAATACATTGTCCTGTTAAAGATTAGAATGTGTACAACTAACCAAATTTTAAACATTTTGAAAGTGGATGAGAAGGAAGGCATCTGCTGTACAGTATGGTACATTTATTAAATGCTGCATATTAATATATACATTCATGCCTGAGTGTAGAAGGGACACGAAACCCAACATGTTTATTTTGTGATACAGATAGAGCTTGTCATTTTAAACAACTTTCCAATTGTATTCTATTTTTAATTTTCTTCATTCTTTTAGTATCCTTTATGGAAAAGCATGGAGGTAAGCTCAGGAGCGTTCACATGTCTGTGGCACTCTATCACTGCAGTTTTGCAGGAATGTTATACATTTGTACGATCGTCTGGGGTTGTTGCTTCCCTTGTTCAGAGAAGAATTGCCTGGTATTTCGGCGCTGGACTGTCATTGGGCAGGGTCAGACTGATATGCTTCAGGATATTTTTTCTCTGTGAAGGGGCGTAGTGTGCAAAAAGAACTGGCACCCTGAGGAATTCAATAGAAATGAACATGCATGGAAGTTATTCCAGCTTCTGTTCTATCTCATGGAGTGCTGTTCTCTCTCTTTGACTTTTTATGCAAATTATTCTTGGGTCACTCTAAGAAAAATGGGGAAACCAGACGTGGACTCCATGCACACTTGCCCATAGAGAGATACAACTGCACCTCACTGATGAGGCCCATAGAAGGCCGAAACGATTGTCTGGGGTTGTTGCTTCCCTTGTTCAGAGAAGAATTGCCTGGTATTTTGGCGCTGGACTGTCATTGGGCAGGGTCAGACTGATATGCTTCAGGATATTTTTTCTCTGTGAAGGGGCGTAGTGTGCAAAAAGAACTGGCACCCTGAGGAATTCAATAAAAATGAACATGCATGGAAGTTATTCCAGCTTCTGTTCTATCTCATGGAGTGCTGTTCTCTCTCTTTGACTTTTTATGCAAATTAATCTTGGGTCACCCTAACAATAATGGGGAAACCAGATGTGGACTCCATGCACACTTGCCCTTAGAGAGATACAACTGCACCTCACTGACGAGGCCCATAGAAGGCCGAAACGATCGTCTGGGGTTGTTGCTTCCCTTGTTCAGAGAAGAATTGCCTGGTATTTCGGCAATGGACTGTCATTGGGCAGGGTCAGACTGATATGCTTCAGGATATTTTTTCTCTGTGAAGGGGCGTAGTGTGCAAAAAGAACTGGCACCCTGAGGAATTCAATAAAAATGAAAATGCATGGAAGTTATTCCAGCTTCGGTTCTATCTCATGGAGTGCTGTTCTCTCTCTTTGACTTTTTATGCAAATTATTCTTGGGTCACCCTAAAAGTAATGGGGAAACCAGACGTGGACTCCATGCACACTTGCCCTTAGAGAGATACAACTGAACCTCACTGACGAGGCCCATAAAAGGCCAAAACGATCATCTGGGGTTGTTGCTTCCCTTGTTCAGAGAAGAATTGCCTAGTATTTCGGCGCTGGACTGTCATTGGGCAGGGTCAGACTGATATGCTTCAGGATATTTTTTCTCTGTGAAGGGGCCTAGTGTGCAAAAAGAACTGGCATCCTGAGGAATTCAATAAAAATGAACATGCATGGAAGTTATTCCAGCTTCTGTTCTATCTCATGGAGTGCTGTTCTCTCTCTTTGACTTTTTATGCAAATTATTCTTGGGTCACCCTAAGAGTAATGGGGAAACCAGACGTGGACTCCATGCACACTTGCCCTTAGAGAGATACAGCTGCACCTCACTGACGAGGCCCATAGAAGACCGAAACGATCGTCTGGGGTTGTTGCTTTCCTTGTTCAGAGAAGAATTGCCTGGTATTTCGGCAATGGACTGTCATTGGGCAGGGTCAGACTGATATGCTTCAGGATATTTTTTTCTCTGTGTAGGGGTGTAGTGTGCAAAAAGAACTGGCACCCTGAGGAATTCAATAAAAAAGAACATGCATGGAAGTTATTCCAGCTTCTGTTCTATCTCATGGAGTGCTGTTCTCTCTCTTTGACTTTTTATGCAAATTATTCTTGGGTCACCCTAAGAGTAATGGGGAAACCAGACGTGGACTCCATGCACACTTTCCCTTAGAGAGATACAACTGCACCTCACTGACGAGGCCCATAGAAGGCCGAAACGATCGTCTGGGGTTGTTGCTTCCCTTGTTCAGAGAAGAATTGCCTGGTATTTCGGCGCTGGACTGTCATTGGGCAGGGTCAGACTGATATGCTTCAGGATATTTTTTCTCTGTGAAGGGGCGTAGTGTGCAAAAAGAAATGGCACCCTGAGGAATTCAATAAAAATGAACATGCATGGAAGTTATTCCAGCTTCTGTTCTATCTCATGGAGTGCTGTTCTCTCTCTTTGACTTTTTATGCAAATTATTCTTGGGTCACCCTAAGAGTAATGGGGAATCCAGACGTGGACTCCATGCACACTTTCCCTTAGAGAGATACAACTGCACCTCACTGACGAGGCCCATAGAAGACCGAAACGATCGTCTGGGGTTGTTGCTTTCCTTGTTCAGAGAAGAATTGCCTGGTATTTCGGCGCTGGACTGTCATTGGGCAGGGTCAGACTGATATGCTTCAGGATATTTTTTCTCTGTGTAGAGGCGTAGTGTGCAAAAAGAACTGGCACCCTGAGGAATTCAATAAAAAAGAACATGCATGGAAGTTATTCCAGCTTCTGTTCTATCTCATGGAGTGCTGTTCTCTCTCTTTGACTTTTTATGCAAATTATTCTTGGGTCACCCTAAGAGTAATGGGGAAACCAGACGTGGACTCCATGCACACTTGCCCTTAGAGAGATACAACTGCACCTCACTGACGAGGCCCATAGAAGGCCGAAACGATCGTCCGGGGTTGTTGCTTCCCTTGTTCATAGAAGAATTGCCTGGTATTTCGGCGCTGGACTGTCATTGGGCAGGGTCAGACTGATATGCTTCAGGATATTTTTTCTCTGTGAAGGGGCGTAGTGTGCAAAAAGAACTGGCACCCTGAGGAATTCAATAAAAATGAACATGCATGGAAGTTATTCCAGCTTCTGTTCTCTCTCTTTGACTTTTTATGCAAATTATTCTTGGGTCACCCTAAGAGTAATGGGGAAACCAGACGTGGACTCCATGCACACTTTCCCTTAGAGAGATACAACTGCACCTCACTGACGAGGCCCATAGAAGGCCGAAACGATCGTCTGGGGTTGTTGCTTCCCTTGTTCAGAGAAGAATTGCCTGGTATTTCGGCGCTGGACTGTCATTGGGCAGGGTCAGACTGATATGATTCAGGATATTTTTTCTCTGTGAAGGGGCGTAGTGTGCAAAAAGAACTGGCACCCTGAGGAATTCAATAAAAATGAACATGCATGGAAGTTATTCCAGCTTCTGTTCTATCTCATGGAGTGCTGTTCTCTCTCTTTGACTTAGGGTGCAACTTTTTCCTGCCCTGTAGTACTTCAGACATGTGCATGCTAGGTAGCTAGGTGCTTTTTCAACAAAGAACACAATAAGAACAAAGCAATTTTGATAATTGAAGGAATTTGGAAACTTTTTTTTTAATTGTATGTTCCATATCCCTTGAAGATTAAACAATTCTATATTATATTACATTATATTACATTATATTTTATATTACATTACATTATATTATTTTATATTATATTACATTATATTATATTATATTACATTATATTATATTACATGTGATGTCGCGAACCAAAAAATTTCAGTTCGCGAATGGCGAACGCGAACTTCAATAGGCAGGCGAATTTTAAAACCCACAGGGACTTTTTCTGGCCACAATAGTGATGGAAAAGTTGTTTCAAGGGGACTAACACCTGGACTGTGGCATGCCTGAGGGGGATCCATGGCAAAACACCCATGGAAAATTACATAGTTGATGCAGAGTCTGGTTTTAATCCATAAAGGGCATAAATCACCTAACATTCCTAAATTGTTTGGAAAAACGTGCTTTAAAACATTAGGTATGGTATCAGGTAGTGTAAGGGTTACGCCCGCTTCACAGTGACAGACCAAATTCCCCATTTAACGCACCGCAAACAACCGCAAACAGTCCATTTGCACAACCGCAAACTCCCCATTTGCACAAGGTTGGACCTGAGCTTTGCAATGACGGCATTCTGGTGGTGGCAACAGCATGCGTTGATTGGCGTGCTGTCTGGCTGACCCCGGGTGCCGATGCATGCTGTCTGACTGTGCCACTAGCTCCTTGTGACGACCTCCCCCTGCCTCCAACCCGTCTCCTCCTCCTCTCTGTCTCCCCATCTGAACTTTCCCCCTGTTCTTCTTCTCTTCTAGCGGGCACCCACATGACATCCACGGACGCATCGTCATCATTAACCGCTTCACATGTATCTGACAACTCAGCAAAGGAAGCAGCAGCGGGTACAACATCATCATCATCACACCGTACTCCATGTGTGTAATGCTGCCTGACTGAGACATATCCCTGTTATCTACATCTGGCAATAATGGTTGCGCATCACTCATTTCTTCCAACTGATGTGTAAATAACTCCTCTGACAGATCAAGTGAAGCGGCTGTGGTGCTAGTGTTGGTGGTGGCAGGCGGGCGAGTGGTAACTTGAGAGGTGCCCGAAGCTAAGCTGGAGGAGGATGGTGCGTCAAGGTTCCGAGCGGAAGCTGTAGAAGATTGGGTGTCCTGTGTTAGCCAGTCAACTATGTCCTCAGACCTTTTCGAGTTCAGGGTACGTGGCCTCTGAACACTGGGCATTATTCTAGGGCCAAAGGGTATCACAGCACCACAACCACGACGGCCCCTGCGGGGTGGCCTGCCTCTGCCTGTTTTTTTCGATAAGTGGTACTATGCGTGCAAGCTACTGTGACAACAGATATGAGTGGCACTGTGCACTGGCAGAAGGTGGCAGAGTAGACGCTGTAGGCCTGACACACACGCTTGCAGACAACTAACTGCTATTCAATCTATTACAGTCAAAATTGTATTTTTTTTTTTAAATGTACACTATTGTTACACCAGATATGAGTTGCACTGGTGTGACACTGTGCCCTGGCAGGCCCTGAAATGCACACGTGTGAAGGAAACTGACTGCTATTATTTCACCGTCAAATTTCTAGTTTTTTTTTTAACCCCTTAATGACCGAGGACGTACGCCATACGTCCTCAGAAAAAATACAGTTAACGCCTGAGGACGTATGGCGTACGTCCTCGGTTTGGAAAGCAGCTGGAAAGATACCTTTTATTTTAGTACTGGCAGACTTTCTGCCAGTACTTAAGATGGCGGGGACAATTGTGGGGTGGGGGAGGGAAGAGAGCTCTTTGGGAGGGATCAGGGGGTCTGATGTGTCAGGTGGGAAGCTTATCTCTACACTAAAGCTAAAATTAACCCTGCAAGCTCCCTACAAGCTACCTAATTAACCCCTTCACTGCTGGGCATAATTCATGTGTTGTGCGCAGTTGCATTTAGTGGCCTTCTAATTATCAAAAAGCAACGTCAAAGCCATATATGTCTGCTATTTCTGAACAAAGGGGATCCCAGAGAAAAATGTACAACCATTTATGCCATAATTGCACAAGCTATTTGTAAATAATTTCAGTGAGAAACCTAAAGTTTGTGAAAAAATTTGTGAAAAAGTGAACAATATTTTTTATTTGATCGCATTTGGTGTTAAAATCTTGGCATGAAATATACCAAAATGGGCCTAGATCAATACTTTGGGATGTCTTCTAAAACAAAATATATACATGTCACTGGCTTTTCAGGGATTCCTGACAGATATCAGTGTTCCAATGTAAGTAGCGCTAATTTTGAAAAAAAAAAAAAATGGTTTGGAAATAGCAAAGTGCTATTTGTATTTATGGCCCTATAACTTGCAAAAAAAGCAAAGAACATGTAAACATTGGATATTTCTAAACTCAGGCCAAAATTTAGAAACTACTTAGCATGGGTGTTTTTTGGTGGTTGTAGATGAGTAACAGATTTTGGGGGTCAAAGTTAGAAAAAGTGTGTTTTTTTCCATTTTTTCCTCATATTTTATAATTTTTTTTATAGTAAATTATAGGATATGATGAAAATAATGGTATCTTTAGAAGGTCCATTTAATGGCGAGAAAAATGGTATATAATATGTGTGGGTATCGTAAACGAGTAAGAGGAAAATTACAACTAAACAAAAACACCACAGAAATGTAAAAATAGCCCTGGTCCCAAACGGACAGGAAAATGGAAAAGTGCTGTGGTCATTAAGGGGTTAATTTATACTACTGTTACACCAGATATGAGTTGCACTGGTGTGACACTGTGCCCTGGCAGGCTCTGAAACGCACACGTGTGAAGGAAACTGACTGCTATTATTTCACAGTCAAAAAAGTGTTGTTTTTTTTTAAATGTACACTACTGTTACACCAGATATGAGTGGTGGCACTGGGCAATTGGGCACAGTATACGCTGTGAGCCTGACACACACGCTGGCAGGCAGGCAACTGCAATTAGATTACACAGGAAAAAAAAAAAAGCAGACTGATGTTCTAGCCCTAAAAAGGGCTTTTTGGGGTGCTGTCCTTACAGCAGAGATCAGATGAGTCCTTCAGGACTGTAGTGGACACTGAATACACTAGCCTAGCTATCGATTTCCCTATTAAATCAGCAGCAGCTACACTGTCCCTCCTCTCACTAAGAATGCTGCTTCCGAATGAATCTAAAATGGATGCTGTCCAGGAGGTGGGAGGGTCTGGGAGGGTGGGTCTGCTGCTGATTGGCTGGAATGTGTCTGCTGACTGTGAAGTACAGGGTCAAAGTTTACTCAATGATGATGAATAGGGGGCGGACCGAACATCGCATATGTTCGCCCTTCGCGGCGAACGCAAACATGCTATGTTCGGCGCAAACTATTTGCCGGCGAACTATTCACGACATCACTAATTACATTATATTATTTTATATTATATTACATTATATTATATTACATTATATTATATTATATTACATTACATTACCTTATATTATTTTATATTATATTACAATATATTATATTATATTACATTATATTATATTACATTACATTATATTATTTTATATTACATTATATTATATTACATTATATTATATTATATTATATTACATTACATTACATTATATTATATTACATTATATTATATTACATTATATTATATTATATTACATTATATTACATTACATTATATTATGTTATATTATATTACATTATATTATATTACATTATAAGAAGAGAAAGAAACAGAGGCGCCAAACATGACATAGTAACGTCAGGGCACCAACACACAGAACCGACAGGATAAAATATACTCACAAGTGAGGCGCACCCAAATTGGTGCTATTGTGGCAGACTGGAACCTAAGCAGTGGTCCAGCTCACTGATCACCACCAGCTGAGACTCCTGGGGCCTGATCCGATATGCAGCGTTGCCCGCAAAAGCCGGTTTGGTATCACATATACGGCATAACCTAGAAGTTACGCTCGTATATTTCTGCCTTTGCCCGTAGTTTTTTGGGCCATAGGCAGGTATACCAAAACCAGCGCAGTTTGGTATCCAATATACAGCGTAAGGACTTACGTGGCGAAAATGGAGAAATCTTACTCCATTTTCACCTCGCCACAAAATGCAGCCGTAGTAAGCCTTACGCTGTCTATTGGAGCCCCGTAACTCCCTAAACTACCTGCGAAATAAAACCTAACGCATGCGCAATGTCTATCTACTGTCAACCGCGATCCCCCGCCGCAATCCCTAATAAAGTATTTAACCCCTAAACCGCCGCTCCCGGACCCCGCCGCCACCTACAATAAAAGTATAACCCCCTAATGTGATTGGATGAAGAGTTCTGCCCGGCTGGGTGAAGACAAGGTAGGGAGATCTTCAGGGGGGTAGTGTTAGGTTTTTTAAGGGGGTTTTGGGTGGGTTTAGAATAGGGGTATGTGGGTGGTGGGTTGTAATGTTGGGGGTGGTATTGTGTTTTTTTTTTTTACAGGCAAAAGAGCTGTTTTCTTTGGGGCATGCAAAAGAATCCTATCAGCCAATCGGAATTTGACGGACGCCATCTTGGATGACGTCATTTAAAGGTACCTCATTCCTAGTTCAGTCTTCGTGCAGGATGGATGCTCCTCGGCGGAGGAGCGAAGAAAGAAGATTGAAGATGCCGCTTTGCTTGAAGACATCACCGGATGGAAGAAGACTTCACTGCCTCTTGATTGAAGACATCGCCCAGATGGAAGAAGACTTCACTGCCGCTTGATTGAAGACATCGCCCGGATGGAAGAAGACTTCACTGCCGCTTGATTGGACATCGCCCGGTTCGGATGAAGAGTTCTGCCCGGCTGGGTGAAGACAAGGTAGGGAGATCTTCAGAGGGGTAGTGTAAGGTTTTTTTAAGGGGGGTTTG